>NW_019384602.1:476365-518628 GCF_000671375.1 Centruroides sculpturatus | reverse complement strand
ATACTACTTGAAATATATAATTATTTTTACGAACAATTAATATATCCGTCATCTTGGAATACTGTAAAACTACTTATGATCCATAAAAAAGGAAATAGATTATCACCAGAAAACTATCGTCCTATCGCTCTTCTATCAACTTTAAGGAAATGTTTCACATCAATATTGGCATTACGATTTCAAAAATGGACGACAAATCAAAAACTAATTTCGAATTTACAGTTTGCTTTTATAAAATCCAAAGGAACTGAATCGGCCATATTCTTATTAAACTCACTAATTCAAATATACTTAAAGAAAAAACGAAGAAAAATTTATGCTGCATTCATTGACATTACTAAAGCATTTGACTCTATTCACGTACCCTCTTTGGTTAACAAATTAAAAGTATTTGGTGCAGGTACCAAATTTACAACTACAATTATGGAACTTTTTTCCTCTTACAAAATCAATATAGTATACGGAAAACAGAGATATCCTGAAATTATAATAAATCGAGGAATTTTACAAGGTGAGCCATTGTCTCCCTATCTATTTAATTTTTATATTAATGAAATAGATAAGCTATTCTTATATGATTCAGAAGGCATTAATATATATGGAAGAACATTTCACTACATTCTATACGCAGATGATTTGGTTTTATTGGCCCCAACAAAAGTTACTCTACAGCATAAGATTAATAAAGTTAACGACTATCTGAAATCTATTTATTTAACGATCAATACTGATAAATCAAAAATAATAATATTCAGAAACAATATTAAACTGGCAAATCAAGAGAAATCATTTTATATAAATAATCAACCGTTGGAATTGGTCAATAACATAAAATATTTGGGTATAATGTTCAACTGGAATGGTAAATTCCAAACACATATGAAATATCTTAATAATAAAATAAATCAATTAATAAATAATACTCTCTATTTAGGAGCTAGTTTAAAAATCTCAAACTTAAATCTTCATATGAGAATGTTTAACTCAATAATAATGTCAACTATTCTATATGCTAGTCCGATTTGGGCCATTGATTTGTTTTATAACCTGGAAAAATTCCATATTATCTATTTACGCAAAATATTTAAACTCGAACGTACTATACCTGGTTATGCTATTCGCTCAGAAACAAACAGATGTCAAATTTTTCCATTCTTTATGAAAAGATTAATAAGATTTTACTATCGTTTAATACATTCTAAAGATGATAATATTACGTTTTTACTTCATATAATGAAAAATAAAATGGGAAACGATAATACCAATAATACAACTTGGTTCTATAAATTTAATAAAATATTACAGTCATTTGGTGTATCTACTATCTTACTTGACAACTCAATTGACAATTGGAATAATGCTTACACTATGATGATGGATTCAGCGATTTCACAATCGATGATTAGTGATCAAAATTCTCTACTCAATTCAACATATCATCCCTGGTATTTGCATATCCTAAGTTTTCCCACTCAATCGAACATTATTACAATGAATACAAATTTAAATATTAAACGTTTATTACTACAACTGAGACTAAATCGATTCTCCTTAATTGTGAATAATAATTATATAGATTTTACTAAATCATGTTATTGGTGTGATTCCAACAACTTTTCTGCATTTCATATAATTAGAGACTGTACTGCGTTGAAAAAATATCATCAAAGATTTCAGACACTGAGAATATTTTCTTCAAATAACGAATTTGATTATAGAATTAAACTGGGCAATTTAACGAAAATAGATATGTATAAAATTGTAAATTTCTTTAACCAAATTATTAATGATTTGAATAATTAACATAAGAAATAAATTGTGTTTAATTAATTATTTTTTATATAAATAACTAATTTATATTTACTTTTTATTTGTATTGTTTATATCTAAATCATTACCCCCTGTAACAAGGACTCCTTATTATGAATAAATATATTTGATTGATTGATATTTCTTTGATTGAACCCAGAGGGATTTTTGAGGTCAGGATTACTTCAAAAAACGTCATTGAGGTTATCTTCTAACAGGTGATGACTGGTAAAATTTTCAAAGAAATATATTAATTACTTGTACATTTTTGGAACTGTCAAAACTAAAATAAAGCACAGTCAATAAACAGTATTGACAGTTCCAAAACTGTACAAGTAATTAATATATTTCTTTAAAAATTTTACCCAGTCATCTCCTGTTAGAAGGTAATAAATCCTGACCTCAAAAATCCCTCTGGGTTCAATCAAAGAAATATAGTATATACACAATGTAAATATGTATGTAGGTAAATAAGATTGCTCAAATATTAAGGTAAATAAGATTGCTCATTTTTATACATAAAAGACCTACATTTTAAAAAGCAATCCAATTTAAACATGAAGAATAGAAATTGAAGTTTCTTCTGGAATATTAACAAATTTTGACATGCAAAATAAAAAAACTAGTCATAAAAAGAAGAACATTTCTGCTTTAGGAGGAGGGTATCACAATCTTCCTGCTAATTTAAGGCTGGATTCATTTGAAACAACATGAGACAAATGTAAAAATAGAAAAATAGTGAATAATTTTAAAATTTATTGTCCTTTGCTAGGTCTAAGCCTAATAAAATGCAATTTTGAGAAAAACTGAGCAATTAAAGTATTTATCAATTCAAAGAATGATATGTGAATTATATATATTATTTGAATAGAATTAATTCACTTGATACAGTCAAGAATGGTACAGGTCAATGAGTCATACAAAATATTTAAAAAAATACTATAATATGAATTTTTTTATATTTTCCCATATATAATTTATTTAAAGTTATGTTATGTATGTTACTACAATATTATTTTTTTGATAAATATATAATAAAAAAACTTAGAAAGTGAGTTTAATAAATTATTCCATTATATGAACAAATAAAATAATATACTTGCTAATCTTCAGTTTAATTTTAAGATATTCAGAGATTTACAAGCTTGATAAATATCTATAAACAACAATTAATGAAATTTCATCACTGCATATGAATATATATACTAGCATAAAATGATGATGTATAGATTTGATCAAACTTTGAAATTAAAATATATGAAATCAACAAACTCATCAAAGTAATATATTAGTTTTTCTCTTCATAAATTATTTATATAAGAATCTTCTTTTAGCTATGAAAAAAGTGTTGCTTAAACATTTTTTTATTGCTGTGATATTATATTGCTTATATAACAAACTGTCATTAAAGTTCCATTTTAACATATTATAGAATTAAAATCTGTTATATTAAACCACAAAACATTATACATTCCATTTGATGTTGCAAGTCTGCTCAAAAGTCTACAGTAACATGCAGGTGATTTGCTTTTTCAAGCTTATTTTAAAACTTAAGATATATGTCAAGCAGAAGACATTTACATATGCCAGAGCAGATCTAATCATGCCATCAGCATATAGCCCTTACTCACCCACTACGGCCCCCGAGCCAATAAGAGAACCTAAACTGTATGGATGACACTGTTTCTTGAGACTCAGGGATAAATCATTGATTTTGGACATTGTGTTATAATCTTTATCATCAGAGATTGCATCAGAAAAATTTCTGTTCTTAACTTCAGACTCATTTGTAAGCTGAGCAAATGAATCAGAATTTGTCGCTTGAGTTTGGATAGTATCTTGAATAAATTCTTCTGCGTGGTAGGTATTGTCTTCTGCAAAAAATATGTGATCTTGCATTGCAGAATGAAATTTTAAAACTACTTATAAATTACTCTTATAGTATTTTTTTTTTTCACTGAGAAAATTTGCTAACATTATTATATACTTATCTAAAATAAACTACTTAATGGTACAGAATTATTATACAGCAAGAAAACCTAAGCCCATTTCACCTATAATTATTATTACTATTCATTTTTGTTACTTTATTACAAGAAAAATATATAATCTGATAGTTTTTTCCTATAACACTAAATTAAAAAAGATAATTGACTGCATTATTATTTATACATTATTTCAATTCCAAATTCATTAAAGTAAGATTAATAAACTTTGAGTTTGCTCAGTTAAAAATCCATTATCTACAGATTTATAATAACTAATCAATCATCAATATGCTCTTTATTTATTTTAAATTTAGTATGTGCTTGGTTCACATTAATAAATTAAGTTTCACAAACTAATATTTTTAACAATTTAAATATTTTCAGAACAAAAACAGAAAAATTTTATGTCCAGGAATTAAACAGATTTTTAAATTTCAAAACAAATTATTTCATAGGATCCAGTAAACTAACATCACTGTATGGATCTAATATCTAATAAATATATTACAAAAATTTTTTTAAATGTAATTTTTGAAATTTACCTAAACTTTTGGGACAACAATGTTTAGCAAAATTTCTATTATTGTAAAAATCTTAACTATTAAATTTATTTTTTTTAATGACATTTAATTAATATGATGTATATTGTGATCTCATTTCACTTATTAAACCAATCAAATATTCAGTATTTTAAAAGTTCTTCATTAAAANAAACAGTCTTTTATATATATAAAAAAAACTATATTACATACAAATAACAACCCAGCGAAGCGGGTCCTTGCAGCTAGTACATTAATAAAAAAATCCAGGATGATAATTAATATTAATACAGTCAACACCCAAGAGAAAGTGGAAATGTATCGAGTTATCTGATATGACAACTAAAACAAAGTTGAAAAAAAAAAACAAAACTACAATTAGGAAAATAAAGTACATGCAATGTATCTCTCTAACCATCCATCACTGGCATTAAAGTTGGTTTCTACTCCAAGTACCTCAGCGATTTCCCTCGCTTTTTGTTTCAGTATTGGTTCTGAAACAGGAAGATTCAATAAACAATTTGCTTTAGCCAACGTAGCAGAGCATCTTCGACATCTTTGTATGGCGACTTGGTGTTTGAGACAGCCACGACAAAGACCCAAGAAAAAGTTTCTTAATTTCCTTTTTTTTCTTCAGAATTCCCACCAATGTTGCTCTTGGAAGGTTTTCTTGTTTTTCAAATTTGGCTTGCAAAGTTTTATTACATTCAAATTCAGATACAAGTTCATATTTTTCCTTCAGCGTAAGCATTGTTAGTTTTCAAATACTCATTAACAGAAATGTGAAACACTTGCTGCAAATAACACATGAACCAAAGATGAGAAAATGTAAAATCAGATTCTGTTATGACATTAAGCTGTGTGGTGTGAACTCATTTTTTTCAGGAGAGGAATCGACTTATCAGATGTCTAAATGAGTGTGGGACAGAAAAAGTATGTCAATTTATCTAGTGATGGTGACTTAAACAGTGTCAGGTAAACCAGACTTTTTTAACATTAATGCCAATGTAAGTCAACCAGGACCATAGAAAACTGACTACTTAACCAACAGTGTCTAGTTATACCTACGACTACTTATGCGGACTCGACTGTTTCACAAATTTAGAATAATTTATTTTAGTTTATGTTTGAATAAACATTTAACGTATCTTCGTATCATCATAAATTTTTTTTTTATCAACTATATATTTTTAAACTGTATATCAGTGTATATCCTCTTCCACACTCCTCAGCAACACAAGAAGTTCACACAACAGAGTTGACTTTAATCTTGAGGTTCTCCTCTACCTCAATATTCAAAGCTCATTAAAACCAGGTCCACTCAAAAGACCTGATTTTAATGAGCTTTGAATATTGAGGTAGAGGAGAACCTCAAGATTAAAGTCAATTCTGTTGTGAGAACTTCTTGTGTTGCTGAGGAGTGTGGAAGAGGATAAAATATGAAGACATTTTTGTTTTATGTTCGAGTGTTCTAAATTTGTAAATTTTTAATTATCATACATATGTTTATTATGAAAAATGTTTGATGATAACTATAGCAAAGCATACAATAACAGTAATCCATCATTCATACTATTCTTGCAAATACTTTATAGTAATCTGCATAGTGCAGTAAAATTACTAAAAGTATAATAAAGTGACTAAAAATCATTGAAATACCATTTGTAAATTATTCTAAATATTGCAGACAATATTTTATATTTTGTAATATTGAAAATTATCAAATAAGTATCATCAATTTAATTTTTAACTTACTTTTTGTTATATATAGTAATTAGAAAATAATTACTATAATTATTTTTACAATGACATTATGTAAACTGATCATTCATATTAAAAATCATACAAGATTTTAAAAATATATTTGTTCATCTATATCCAGCAAAAATATTTAAAAATATAATTATATCAGTAAGTTACTAAAGTTATTGAAGATTTAACAATATATCTTATTATGGCTAGATTTTTTTAATATATTTGTACACAATTGTAAGATTCAATTTAAATAAAAAGACATCCATAATAAAAAGAAACTCAAAATCAACAAATAAAAGCTAATAAAACTAAATAATTATGAATTTTACACACACATACACACACACAGGTCTTCCAAAAAGAATGCTACAAAAATGGCATCTTTGCAAAAGAGAAGGCATGTGTGTTCTGCAGTTTGCAAAGATGGAATCATTGTGCAACATGTGCTTCAAAGACAATTTTAAAATAATTCACCATGTAAGACCAACATTCTTCATTGGTATTGAAAGTTCCAGGAGAAAGGATGCATTTGTAAAGAGAAAAGTCCAGGATGATCAAGTACATCAGAGAAAAATGAGAATAAAATTGAAAGCTGACATTTCATCTTATGTATTGTCAATATCATCAAAGAATGTTTGTCTTTCATGGTGCATCATTTTGAAATTATCTGTAAAACTCATGTTGTACAATGATGACTGATTCTAAATTGCAAACTGAAGAACACAAAATGCTTTCTCTGTTGTGGAGTCACCATTTTTCTTTACAGCACTTCCTAGAGGTAATAGGTAATATTTGAAGGCAGATGGAAGATGAAAATCTGACAATTACTCTATTAAGTAGTGTACATTGTATACTTATCAGCTAAAAATTAAAATAATTACAGTAATTTAAAACTGTAGCATTCTTTTTGAAAGACTATGTATAAAAATATACTGTATTTCCTTGATAAAACTCTGGAATTCAGACAAACCCTGATCTCAAACTCCAGGCATGCTATACACTTTGAAGTACAGCACTGTATAGTATAAAGTAGTTTAGAGTGACAGGTAAGAAATTTAATTAAAATTCTACATCTTCAAATTTGTTACAGTTGAATGCACTTTCTATACCAAAGCTAATATTTTTGGAAATAAAATTATAAATATTGTTGAATATTGAGAATGGGAAAGTCATGATCAAGTTCATAAGTTGAGAGCTTATCATCCAAAGGACAGTTAGGAAAACCCAAATTGGAAATAATGAGTTTGAATCAGAAGATGAGCATCAAGATCTTGATTATGATGGCCATATCAAAACAGACTCAAATGACAATATAACAAACTGAACTGTAAGATAATGAATTGATTGCTTTTTTAAAATGTAGGTCTTTTATGTATAAAAATGAGCAATCTTATTTACCTTATATATCAGATAAGTCCATAAGTTCGTGCGCATTTTTATCTACAAAAAAAGAAACAAAAAATTTTAATTAAATCTTATTTCAATCTATAATGTATTCACCATTATTTTGTACAATTTCTTGCCATCTTGATGGTAGCTTTTTAATCCCGTCNTAAATGTATAAATAACTATAATAGAATAATAATTGATAAAAAAAAAAAGTAGTTTATTTGCACTTTATCTTCGAGGATAGACGACGGTGGATGTGTAAACTGATGGCGGAAGAGAGGGAGAAGAAAAATGATACTAAAACTTAACTTTCATAACATACTGAAAAATGCATTTTGTAGTTGTAAATGTATAAATAACTATAATAGAATAATAATTGATAAAAAAAAAAAGTAGTTTATTTGCACTTTATCTTCGAGGATAGACGATGGTGGAGGTGTAAACTGATGGCGGAAGAGAGGGAGAAGAAAAATGATACTAAAACTTAACTTTCATAACATAATGTAACAATAACTTAGAAATAACTTAGAAAAGATTAAAAAAATTAGTGTTGTTGTATATATATTTTTTAAAATTTTTATTCACTGCTTTTTGCTTTCTTTCCTTCATTTCCACCAGCACTTTCACTGGATAGACATCGCTTCGTAAAATACCTCTCCAAAGAGATTTGGCTTTGCCTACTTTTTAAAATGTTTCTAAAATGACTTAGGCAAATGTCATTACTCCGAGCAACAATATGGCCAGTGTGAATCTTTTTGGGATGTTTCTTTTCAAGAAAATCAGTCACTTTCTGATAATACCTCAAGATTTCCTTTATCGAGCGAGATCATTCCACGACAAAGCAAACACGCGGACTGAGACCAATGAACAGAAGTAAATAAAAAATGGCGCTGCGAACTAATGTAACGTCGTATGGTGAGTTTTTGTTCATATCGTGGAGCAAAAATATGTTCAAATTTTATGTCGTATCCTGAAAATTTCATATGCTGGGGTGTTCGTATCCTGAGGTACCACTGTACTTTACACAAAGATTAGCTTAATATGAAAAGCCAACAGACATGTAAACAATACTATATTTTGCACAAACTTTTTTTTGTCTACTCAGCACAAACAACAAGAAATCTGTCACATTTTATAATGTCAAGAAGATTTTTTAACTTAAGAAAAAGTAAAATGACATTAAATCCACTTTCTGATAATGTAGAAAAATTGCTGCAGACCACATGCAGCACTCCATAATTTGCACCATCTGAAGTTTTTTTAAATACATAATTTGCATATTATAATGGCACTTTCAACTGTTAAAGTCAACCATAAAAGACACAATAAACATGACCAAAAACTCACTCTGATACATTCAATTGAAAAAAAAACAAGAAAACACAAATTTGTACTTGATTACCTTATGTTCATTCTAATTGTTATGAATACATATAAAATTGCTTGAGAGAATGAATCATGGAAACACAAAATGAATATACAGGCTTTTATTGATTCCTGAGGATATGCAATTTGGACATGTCCCTCATCAGACCTCTTTTTAATTTTACATCAATATGGTTACAATTTAAATCTGGTTAAAACATTATAAAATTTAAGTTATAGTTTAAAAAATTCATAAAGTTACAATGAACATAAAATTACCACACAAAATTTAAGATAATTTGAATGCATTTCACAAGAAACATTGAACATTCTAAGCAATTTTTCCTGTTTTTCTTTCATTTCTACTTTTTTCTGCTATAATATTACATAAATGCATTTAGATTTATAATAGTTTTCATATAGTATTAACTTAAAAGTTTTAAGTCTCTCCGATTTTGCTGAAACATTTTTATATTGTCTGTAATGCTTGCTCTCCACTAAGCACAATTTGAAGAAATTCAATCACCTATGGTGATTCAATCACTGCTCATGCACAATAAAATCACCTTCCAGTTAAAACTGCATTGAAGTACTTTAGCAACAGAGTACTAGGACAACTAATTTTTTCATGTGGTGATTCTATCACAGCCAATCAGCATGCAGTACCCATAATTCCAAGTGTACATAACATATTTTTACCTGTTATCTTTAGCATTACATACAGAGTAATGTGGAAATTTCAAAAAGATGCAAAAAATAACAAATATTAGATGATCTGATACTGCTATTGAAAAACTGTTAGAGGATATTAGATGCCATCCTATTCTTTATGACTAAATTGAACCTAATAATAAAAACAAAAAGATAAAAACAAGTATGGAAGCAAATGGCTTTAAATAGTGGTAAGTCAGGTGAAATATTACTATTTAAATGTTAAATAAATTAAATTTTAAAATATAAAACTTTATTTTAAGTTGAAAGTTTTGCTGCCATTTTAAAAACTTCTCATAATTCAATGCAAGTTGTTTTCCATTCCTTGAAAATTGTATAGGCACTATAGAGCAGCAATTGCATCGCTCTATGAATCATCAGGTGAAGACAACACAATCATGTGAAATGGAGAGCCAGCATTTCACTTTTAAACATTTTGAAGACTTGTTAGCTCTTCAAAATGTTCAGAAAAACTGATTTCATTAGTTCCTATCTTTCTGTTTCCCAATAATTTTTACAGATAATTCTACTAATTATTTTCTTCTTTTTTTGAATATTTTTCTCAAATTGTTAACTAAGAATTAGTATATATTCAAATATGCCTGAGTGATAGCCAAATGATAGAAACAAAGACATCTAAACAGTTTTACTAAAGTCTTATTAAAGACATAGCCTTTAAAACAGTTTCTAGAACAGCCAGATGTCTGAGTAGGTTAAAGCACCAGCCTGTAATTCTAGGAATTTTTCTGAGTGATCCATCCCAGATATGTCAAGCCTCATCTATCATCATCTGGCTGCCCCATTGTGGACCTGGCCAAATATAAGATAAGTTGTGTCCATATGGCAAAAAGTGTAAAAAAAAACTTTCTGAATTGTTTTTATATATATATTAATCACTTCAAATTACAAAATTGCAGCAGTATGATATATATTTTTTTGATTTATTTAATAAAGTGATTTTTACCTGTAAATGCAAAATACTGAAAGTTGTTCGAACCGGACACAATTCCCAGCTTTCATTTTCTAAAAACATTCTTAATTCTTCAAGGTAACTCCTATATTATGATGATAAAATTATAATTTAAACTTGTACTGTAATTAATTTAAACAAATCATAATGAAATATCAATTTCTATTTTAGTAAAGTAAGAAAAAGCAAATTGAAATAAAAGTACATTTAATTAACATTTTTAGAATAAACTGAAAAGTAATTGCAGTGTTAATAAGAAAAAGAATTTCTCTCTTTCTTCTGATTCAAAAAACTTATTAATTTCATTCTGAATTCAAAATTTAAAACTAAAAAAATATTTATGAAAAAAAGTTTTTATATTAAATACAATTATATATGTATGGTCTGTAAGATTATTTGTGTGTGCATGTGTTTTCATTTAATAATTACCTAGCTTTTAAATTGAAAATCTGATAAACATCAGACAGATATTTTATATATACTTCAAAAATTCATAATTATATGACCAGCTAGTATTCACCCTACTTTAAACCCTTGTCCTCCCAAGACGTCTATGAGAATGTCCTGTGAAATCCAACACCAGATGTTCTCAAGGTCATCCAGCTGTGTAAACAATGACTCATCAGTGTCAAATTTCACAGAAAGGCGAGACAATGGAAAATAAAGTTTGAAGCTTTTTCTTCAAAATTAACACATTTCTTTCTTTTTTTTGGCTTTAAGTATTTTTTATGTTTAATTACATTAATATCAAAAATTGCTGGAAACTAAAGCGATTAATGATAAAGCTGCAGTTTCCAAGAACCTAAGTGAAACAACGTATAAAACACCAAATTTTACTATAGGCTAAATGATATAAACAAGAGAAGTTTAAGAAAAATCAATGAAAACAAGTAAGATTATTTACCCAATTTTGGGAATCGGTGAATGATGGAGGACAAAATCTTCATCAATGGAGATGGGTAAACATGAGCAATAACAAATAAGTGTTTGCAATGGGAAAATCATAAACAGCACTTCCTCAACCACAAAGTTCAAAAATAAACATTGGTGATTCCAATGAACTCTATAGGGTGCTTTACAAATTTTAAAATGGTAAATGGAAACAGTGTGAGCTTCTTTATAATTTACACTGACAATTAAACAAAGTCTTGTGCGTTGTTAATGTGGATATTAGCTCAAGTTATTTCAAAAAAGATGAAAGTATAATGAATGCAAATTATATTAATCAAATTTTAAAAAAAAATTGGTTATTATTATTCTAATTGCATTGTGTTTGCAACCTCCAGCATTTATTTCCCACCTTGTAGAATCAATTTTACTGTTTGTAAAGAAAATTCAACAACAATAATTGTAGACAAATAGTATGATACTCTCTGTGCCAAATATTATGTAATACAGTCGACCCCCCTATAACACGGGTTCATATAGTTCGGATTCCTATATGATGGCGAAAAAATTGCGACGGTATCCGTACAAACATGGTAAAAAAACTCCTATAATTCGGTAAAACTTCATCGGGCAGCCGAACTACTTTCCGCCATCCAGCGCCACGCTACAGAGAGTTTAGGCGAGTAAGTTGAGTTTACTATCGTCTGTACAGNGTTTTATATTTCATTGTTGTTTAAAATGAAAACAAAAAAGAAAAATAATGTTTAAGAATTATTTTTTTTATAAACATTTCAAAATGCAGTTTAATATTTCTTTCTCTTTTTAAGTAAACTTCAAGCTAAAATAATTCATTTAAAAAAATTATTTTAAAATATTGAAAGAAAAGGAAGTTTAATCAAAATATTAAGTAGATTTTCTGTAAAGTTCTAGTATCTCCAGCTAAATTATTTTCAAGTATTTTTTTAATTAAGTAATTAATTTTATGAAAATCACACATTATATTTAACTTTTTTAACTAACATTATAAAATATTAACTTTACAATTTATCAGTCCTTTGGGCACAGAGTATTGTGATGTCACTTGGGGCATGTGTATCCACAGGACACACAATGAAAATTAATGCAAATTTTACATTTTTACAGATATATATGCTTGACTATGATTATATCTTTGATTTTTACACTCTCTCTACTATCTAGTAGAGAAAGTGTAGAAATAACAAGTATTTTATACTGTTAGATAACAGTATAAAATACTTGTGGGTTTAAAAAAAATGAATTTTTAATTTAATCTGTAAATGCAAAAAACTAAATTTATCAAATTTCAACTCATTATAAATCATTTCAACTTCTACTTATTGACATCAGATTTGTTAAATTTCACAGAATTGTATTATCTTCCAACTTCAGGGTAGCTTTGTTTTTTCTTCTCCTGCAAAAGCAATAGACTCTGCTGGTCTCCCACTGTGAAGGACAACAAATTGCTAATTGTTTTATTACTTTATTTTCAAAAACTCCCCTCTCTGTCAGTTGTGGGTGAAATGACTAACAAATTGTTTCTTGCACTCAAGGAAATATTTTTATTTAGATTTAACAACTAGTATTGCCAGTAATGAATTCTATAATTTTATTTTTAATAATTTAAAAAATATTGATAAAATTACCAAATAAATGTTTGGGTCGCAATTACTAAATGGTATTGCTATGTAATAAACATAAATTTTATATGTTGCAAAATTAAAAGTATTAAATTTAATATCATGCTCTAATTGTGAGAAAGCAGTGTGATAACACCAAAGCGAAAATTGTCAAAAATAGCTGCAATGACTTATTTGAAATAAATTGAAATTAATCTGCTCATTGAAACTGAATGAAAAAAATAGAATATGTAGCACTGTGTAAAGTGTAAATATTCTGCATTGTTATTTTACTGAATCGCAATTGTAATATGCAACAATTTAGAGTACAACACTCTCACAATGCAAGAGGATTTATTGCAGGTGGTAGAAAGATATTGTTTTTTTGTAAAATTTCTCTGAAAAAGGGTCAGAAACTTGAAAACCAATGTAGGAATCTCTTCAGAACATATCAGTTGATGAATACTACAAAGCCTGCAGTTCAACTGTTATTTATTTTTGAGAAATTCAATTTAAAAAAAGTCATGTATCTGTTGGATACATACACCTCAGAATGTGGGTTAAGAAAAACGAGATAAGTAAATATAATTTATTATTTAATTTGGGTATTTCTGACGTCCACTGATGAGGCTGATAAGCGAAATATATATATATAGATAAAAAAGGTAAAAGAAAAATAAAGTGAGAAATACTAAATAGATTTCTAGTTCATCTCTGTTTTTAATTCTATCGAAATTGGTTTTAAAAAGTGAATGTCACTTGTTATTTTCTTAAAGAATTTTTTAAAGAAAAATTTTTTAGAATTTATTATTTTAATATTTGGGTATTCCTTTTTCATTATTAATGTGGGGTTCTCATTTTGCTCATTGGGCATTACCATGTATTCTTTTACAAAGAATAAAAAATAAAGTATATTTTTTTATTGGTTCTAAATTAAAAACTATATACATGCATTAAAATAATTAGATATTTAACACATTTCTTTGACATTTTAACAAATTAAATAGAAAATCTACAGTACAGCAGATAATGAGTTAATGTTAAAAAACCTATAAAAGCGTATTTTATTTTATAGTATTAAATATACTAAATAAAAAAATCAATACATTCTAATAATTAAAATTACTAATACCTATGATAATTTCTGAAATAATTAAGAGATTGCTTTCTCAATGATTCTTGTAGATCTTCAGATTTGCTTTCACAGAATTCTTCCCCTATATCCATTAATCTAAAAAGTAACATTAAGTATAAAATCATTTCTTTTGTTAAAATTAATTTTATCACAATAATAAGATTTCAGTACCAACCTACGAACTATATCCAAAATCTTAATAAATTCATCAAATTTAAAAGAAGATAAATCACATGAAGAAATGTATGTTTTCACTTTTTGCTGAACATCCTGCCATATTCTCAATAATCCACATTCCAATTTTTGTTTAATATAATTATGACTAAATTCTGCTTCCAAATGAGAATTATTGATTTCTGAAATGAATAATTTATATTTAATAATAAACTACAAAAATATTTTACCATCATATGAAATTTAAAATACAGTGTCTTCCAAAAAGAATACTATCATTTTAAATTACTGTAATTATGTTAATTATTACCTGAAAAGTATGATAGTAGATGAAACTCTGACATATACTCTATCTGCATACAAACATTTTTTTAATCTGCTGTCTTTAGAAAGCACCATAAATAAAAGTGACAACTCCATAACAGAGAAAGTGTTTTGTGTTCTGTAGTTCACAAAGTTGGAATCAGTCATAATGGATCACTTTAAAACTGTCATTTACAGCACTTCCTAGAGACAAGTATACAAAAACATGTTTGAATGCAGATTGTAGATGAAACTTAAACAGTTATTCTATCGACTGATTACATTGCATATTTCCCAAGTAATAATTAACATACAGTAGAGCATCATTTATCCGAANAATACATTCTAATAATTAAAATTACTAATACCTATGATAATTTCTGAAATAATTAAGAGATTGCTTTCTCAATGATTCTTGTAGATCTTCAGATTTGCTTTCACAGAATTCTTCCCCTATATCCATTAATCTAAAAAGTAACATTAAGTATAAAATCATTTCTTTTGTTAAAATTAATTTTATCACAATAATAAGATTTCAGTACCAACCTACGAACTATATCCAAAATCTTAATAAATTCATCAAATTTAAAAGAAGATAAATCACATGAAGAAATGTATGTTTTCACTTTTTGCTGAACATCCTGCCATATTCTCAATAATCCACATTCCAATTTTTGTTTAATATAATTATGACTAAATTCTGCTTCCAAATGAGAATTATTGATTTCTGAAATGAATAATTTATATTTAATAATAAACTACAAAAATATTTTACCATCATATGAAATTTAAAATACAGTGTCTTCCAAAAAGAATACTATCATTTTAAATTACTGTAATTATGTTAATTATTACCTGAAAAGTATGATAGTAGATGAAACTCTGACATATACTCTATCTGCATACAAACATTTTTTTAATCTGCTGTCTTTAGAAAGCACCATAAATAAAAGTGACAACTCCATAACAGAGAAAGTGTTTTGTGTTCTGTAGTTCACAAAGTTGGAATCAGTCATAATGGATCACTTTAAAACTGTCATTTACAGCACTTCCTAGAGACAAGTATACAAAAACATGTTTGAATGCAGATTGTAGATGAAACTTAAACAGTTATTCTATCGACTGATTACATTGCATATTTCCCAAGTAATAATTAACATACAGTAGAGCATCATTTATCCGAATCAATTGGGGACTGGGGTTGTTCGGAAAATCGATATTTCAGATAACCAATTATGTACGAAAAAATATATTAACCTATCCCATGTTGAAATTTTTCTCCGTTGCGTGTCACTTCACGTTAAATTTTCGTCGATGTTAAGCCTAACGAAGACTATTGTATCGTTAAAAATTATTTTTTTATTTTGTACAAACAAAATAAATATATTGAAAAATATAAAAACAATAAAAAATTATACTTCAGAAGTTAATTTAGTATCAAAAACGTAAAATATTTGAGTAGCCCAAGACATAGCCAAAGATTGCAGCGCCACAGCACTGGCGAAAATTTAAATTTGCCGACTGGAATTCTTTCAGATAATTGATGTTTCAGATAATTGACTTTCGAATAAACGACGCTCTACTTTAATTATAGTAATTTAAAATGGTAGTATTCTTTTTGGAAAACCCTGTTTATTTGAGACTACTATAGGAAAAATATTTTATTGATAAAAATAGTTTTCTTATCTTACTGTACAGTTTTTATTGCAGTAAATTTTTATACAATTGTGTTTATGTTAAACAGTTGCAAATTTCACTAATCTACAATACAGATTTATTGTAGATTTTCCAGTTTTTAAACAAACAAAAATTATTATTAATGCTAAAGTTTAAAATTTAATTACTATGCAAATAATTTACATTTTTCCAAATCTAGATAAATATTGGTAATACTACTTCTAACAAAACCAGTTTAACACTATTTATGTTAGTACTTTTTCAGATGATTTCATTTCTACTTTATAACCATTTTTTGAAATATATTTTTTTTATTACATCAGTATAATAGAATTCATTAAGCTATTGTAAGATGGAATAGATACTGTCTTTAGTAAACTATGCCCGTTATTATTAATGTTGGAACATAATTTTCTTAGAATTGAAGGCTACATTATTGAAATAGACTAGTGCTGGCAACAAAATCAGTTTTGAACAGTCAATGAAATCAATATTATTACTATGATATCATTGTGTTTACTTGCCATTTTCACTTTTAGTTGGCAGTGAAATACAGTCGACCCCCCATAACACTGCTGATAATTCTGTTTTATATAAATTCCATGTTGTACGAGACACTTATATTTTACAAATATATGTGCTGGGCTGTGAACAGCTCACGTATTTGTAAAATCTAAGTGACTCATACAATATGGAATTCATATAAAACGAAATTATCAACAGTGTTATAGGGGGATCGACTTGTATGCTTAGATTTAAGACAATTCCATATACTGTAACTGATATACTACCAGAAGATTTCAGTGCAACATTACAATTTGTAGACAGCACCAATTTTACAAACCTCAATTTTTTTAAAACACCACCATGCATTACTTTTGTTTAAATTTTAAAATTAAAATTGATGTAAAATCTAACATGAATTAATTTTAAATGATAAAATTTTCAAATGCTATTTGTTAAATACTTAGATGCCATCATTTACCAACATCAAAGAAACAATGACCTTTTTTTGGCAAGAATAATATGTGATATAAGCATATTCATGAATCTTGGTTGAAGAATTCACTGTAGAATTTTATTAATGTTAATAAAATACAATAATGGAGGGGGGCGCTCCGTTCGTCAGGAAGATTGGTGCGTTTTTGTTAACACTTCGTTTTACTGAGGAATATTTTGTCTTTTGTGTTTTTTGGAGTTTATTTCTACAATGATTAATTTAAAATTAACCCAATTACTACTACTAATGTCCGGAATTGAACCGAATCCAGGCCCTCTTCAAAAAAACGCCACCCAAAAGAGGAAGACCTCCAACAAACCGAACAACGCAATCATCATTCAACACTAAACCAGCTGAAGGTGAAATCAACTTAATTACCGAATATATTCAACAAAGAAGAGTAGAACCAACTATCCAGGTTAGTGAAAATTCTACTTTGAATCCTTCAACCGCAATTTCAAATATGGAAATATCGGACACTTCAAAACCTCACTTCTATGGACGAAGATAGTTGATCTGATAACGACTAGTAATGAAAAAATAGAAAGTCAATTTGCTTTAATTCACAAAGAAATTACCACCATTCATAATGAAATCAGTGACTTTACTGGACAAATTCAAACCATTNTGATTTGAATAATCAACATAAGAAATATTTTGTGTTTAATTAATTATTTTTTATATAAATAACTAATTTATATTTACTTATTATTTGTATTATTTATATCTAAATCATTACCCCCTGTAACAAGGACTCCTTATTATGAATAAATATATTTGATTGATAAAATACAATAATAAAATATTAATTCTACTGTATTCAAAGCAATTTTGAAACTGGTTTGGCATCTGACATTTACAAACTGGTTAACCAATTTTGAGAATTTTCAGTTTTTGTCAGCACTAAGAGATTTATTTAATGGTCTAATTAATTTAAACAACTGATAATATTTGAAGATTTTCTTGAGAGTTACACTTGATATAAATGACTTAAGAGAAATATAAAGCTATATTTAGCAGAAGAGAATACAAAGTTTAACATGGTTTATTTAATACTATTTAACAGCATTAGAGACAGAGTTAAATAGCATAAAATATTATTGAAATAGATTGCTATCTCCTTGTTACAACATTGAAATTTATATTCCTGCACTGCATTCCAACTTTTAAACTCAAGCCTTATAATATTCCACTATAACATATTATCCAATTCAGATATAACTAATGTTCAGCTAACCCTCGTGCAGTAGCTCTTTAAGAATGATTTGTGTCTCCCAATCCATTTTCCCCATCATACAGATTTTGATTGATAAGATAGGTCAGCAGCTGATAAATTACATATTATTGAAATGTTTACTATGAAATACCTATATTCCATAGTCCACAGACAAAAGTTTAGCACAGTATTTTTTCATCAATGGTTAATTTACTTTAATATCACAAGATAAATTTTCCAGACTTAACAATTAAAAATACTTATGTAAGGGAAGAAGCTTCTTTTCATTATACATGGTCATTACAATATGAAATCCTTACAGCTATCTAATGCCAGTAAATGAGCAGACAATTATGCAATGGCAGTAAAAATGATTGTGTCGTAGGAAAATGAGGACGAAATGAAACATGGGAGAGAGCATAGCTTGACTCTATAACCTATTTTAAAAGTAATAACTACAAATTACAGTAGTAATAAAATAAATTTATATTACAATGACTAAATACATAATACAGATCAATAAAAATACTGAATAAATAAAGTAAACAAAATAATGATGAAACTGAATCGAAAAGATAATAAATGAAAAAACTATAAAAGTAATGAAAAGAGAAATTACAACACAACAGCATAGTTGGCAAAAAAGGCATATTGACAACATAATACTTCATTTAAAATAATCATTATATTTTCATTTAATGATATCTTATCTCAAGTATGTTTTTTTATCAATTTACTTTCCTTAAAAACAATCACCATAACAATTATATTTGCACATTAAAAATTATAGTTGTAGTATGTAAAATTTATTTTTCATTTACATATTGTACAGTTCTTGGCACTTTGGTTTTTACACAAATCAATCTTTTAAAAAAATTAATTCTGCCTGTGAAAAAGGTTGCTAATTCTTGATCTAATATATCAGATTTTAAGAAAAATAGAAAATTAAATTAATTTACTCAATAATCTTAGATTACTAACTTATTTTTGAACAGAATATATAGCACATTCTTGTACTACATATTCTTGAGTACTTGTCTTTTCTAGAGAAAAGACAAGTACAGTACATGACACTATATCGAAAAACAGAAATATTGCAGTAGTTTAAAAGAACAAAAATAAAATATCTGTAAATGAAAATTTCTGTAATAAACTAAATAAATTGTTAAATTTAATAATAGCAATTTGGAAATTAGAGAGTTGCTAGTAATTTGTTATATGGTAAAAGGAGTAATAGCAGAGAATTACTAGTTTGTTGTTACTTTATCAAATAACTATTTAGCAAGTACTTGTTTATTCATTTTACCAAATAATAAATCATATTCAATATATGAAATGCACATAATATAAGAATTAGAATAAATGTATTTATAGTAGCAATACTTTCAAACTTACAATTTATTCTCAGTTACTTTTAATATAGAATTGGTGGTCATTTAATTCATGGAGAGGAGAGAAAACCATATATCTTCAGAATCTTCTAGTCATTTGTTTTTCTCAAAATATTAGCCCTCAAACCCCTCACAATTTTGCCAGCATTATATCCAAACATTAAAAGTGTCTTGTGAAAGCAACTTTTTGTATGTGAAGTGTTGTCATTGTAGTTAATATTGTGCATCCAGTGATCACTGCCATAGGTGCCTATGTTCTGTCGTCTGCCATACTCTCCAAGCTTACCATCTTGCAATTTTTTCTTTTTCTACATACGAGGAGAGCTTTGAAAAGGAAATGTTTTGCATCAGATGACAAAACTTGCAAAGCCACAAATGACACTTTGTATGCTATTAGAAAAAAAAAACTTCCAAGACTTAATCATGGGTACAACTGTGAAAATGTGAGGTCAAGGGAGAGTATTTTAAGAAAGACAAAAAGGAATAAGATTCTGAAGATGATATTTAAGGTAAGTTTTATGCCTGTCCATGAATTAAATGAACATCCCTATATTAAAACAGAAAACAGCATTTTAAAAAAATTAAGAATCTTCATTCTTAATTTTTTTAAAATGCTGTTTTCTGTTTTTTTGTTTTTGCAATAATTTGTTGCAAAAACAAACAAATTAAAAAACAAATTATTGCAAAAACAAAAAATTTAAAAACTGTCATCCTTTCATTCTTTCCTTGTAGGTTTATTGGCTGTTTATTACATGTTCTGAGACTTATTTTCATACTTTCCAAAAAATTTTATACTTATTGAATTTTTTGGATGTTTTTTTAAACTTAACAAACAAAAATTTTTCAATTTTAAGTTCTTAAACCAAACCAAATATAATACTTTTTGTAAACACTAGTCTAAAGAATTTATTCATTACCAAAATAATATATATACAGTGAAAACTGCTTAGGCGACCACTTGCATTCAACGGGAACCAGTCAAAATGGGCAAACACTTCTGGCACAAAATAGTTTATACATAGAGTCTTTGTATAAGTTACCTGTATTAAACAATCACTTGTGTGACACGACCATGGGCATAGATTTTTGGTCCAAAACAACACACAACAACTGTAATAAGCGACCACTTCCGCGAATATATCTGGTCTAAACTATTGTTCAACAATATTTCCCCCCTTCTAATATAATGAATTAGTCTAAACTCTTGTTGTTCAAACCCACTTTTGGCACTTCTCCCACCCTTGAATTTAGGTGCAGGTGTTAACGAATAAGTCTAGCAACAAAGGAAATTCATTTCAGTTTGTTCGAAATTGTCCAAAAACAAAAGAAATGCAAAATGCTGTAGTTAGAAGACTGTGTTAAAGTTATCAGAGAAAGTGAAAATGGTTTATCATAATGACAATTAGCAGCAAAGTTTAACTGTGGAAAAATGAAATTTATTTTACAGTACATCTACTTAGAGGCAAAAAATATTGTACATGATACAATTATCGGCTGACCTCATCATTTGATATAATTTATTTCATTTATTTATTTATTTTGAAGTTCATATACAGTACCTATGCGATAAATAGTTTCTGTATCAACCTACCTTATTTCCACGATATTTTTAGAAGAATAATATCCAAGTAATTTTCACACACAAAATATTCAAAAACAATAAATGCATTAATGCAAAAATCAGTTTTACAGGCAACTTTCCTTTTTTGATTACGTGATTGTTATTGGACAATCCCAGAATGTAATGAAATTGTATAATGAGAAAAAAGTAATAAAATTGCTTTATTATTAATTAATAATTTTTCTTATTGTACTTAAATATTGAAAAAATACAGTATTTTAAAGTTAAAATAAAATTAATATAACAAAAATCAAAACCAAAGTGACGGAGAGATACGACGTGCTTGTATATCTATGACATAATGCATGTAACTGAGGAGTGGACAAAAAGAACCAAGTTCAATTAATTAAGTCAGGAAAAAAAGTGCGCATTATAATCAAGAAAATGCGAGTATTGTATTAATCTTCAAAATATTGGTATTAAATCTGCCTTATAAAATCACAACAACTTCTGTAAATCAAGTTATCTGATAAAATACAATACCAATATAGCTCTAACGTTGAAAAAATTTGCTTATTTTTGCTCACTTTGAGTTTGGCTTAGAAATGGCTAAAACATGCACAAAATACATACAGAAATATGGTATTACAGCATCACCTGTAATACCACCATGTGGTATTACAGACAGTGGTATATGGTGGTAATCACTGACAGGTGGATGACACCTGTCTAAAAGACCACTTTTTGAAGGAACCATGGGTGGTCGCCATAAAGAGGTTTTATTGTGTATATATGTATACAGTAATACCTTGACTTACACTACCCTGACTTACGCGAATTCGAACCAGGAGTTACGTGATTTTCAAATCTCATCAATTCATCTTTTGTTTGAGCATCACGCAACTCTTGATTACTCACTCTCCCCACACTATTGTTCAGCTTACATGTTCAAACGTGTCGCGTGGAATCGACACAGCTATAATTTATTTTGTGTTATTTATTTCTGTGTTTGTTATATCTATGGAGATTTGAGAGACTCTATATGGTGTTTTCTTGCAAACGTGACTGAATCAAAAGACGAGATAAGATTAACGAGAACATTTATTAGCTTACATACATATGACTTGGATTTTACACAAATTGCAAAATTATACCCGACTTACGCAAATTCGACTTATGCAGTTATCACTCGGTTCCACCTATTGCGTAAGTTCAGGGTATTACTGTACAGTATATATATATTTTGATAAACTTAAATACGAGGGTGGATCAAATATAAATGGTAATTTTTTTTAGAAATTTATTGATTAATAATATACACAAGTGAAAACTTTAGTTCTTCTATAGATATCCTTCTGCAAGCTCTACACACTTTTGCCAACGATTTGGAAGCTTCAATATCCCTCTCTCATAAAAAGATTGAGGGCGAGTTATGAGCCAATTGTACACATGCTCCTCGTCTTCTTCACTGCTTGCAAATCATTTTCCTCCAAGTGATTCCTTCAAGGGTGCAAACAAAAAACAGTCACAGGGGGACAAGTCTGGACTATAAGGAGGGTGTTCGAGGGTTTCCCAGCCCATTTATTCCAATTTATTCCTTGTCAAGAATGCAGTGTGAGGCCTGGCACTGTCATGAAGAAGGATGACATTTCTGATAGGCATACCTCGTCTTTTGCTTCGATACTGTAACAACTGGCAGTAGTAAGCTGCACTCACTGCTCATTGATCGTGAAGAAAATCAATGAGTAAAACTCCCCTTGAATCAAAAAAAATTGTTGCAAGAACTTTTCTGGCTGAGAGACAAGTTTTGGCCTTCACTGGGCAGCATTCACCACTCTTTATTCACCATTTTTGATTCAGGAATGTCATCACATGTGACGATGCACCTTAAAAAAATTCTCCCCTCCTTGTCAAAATCAATTCAGAAGTCTCAGCAATCTCCGACCTGACCTGTTTTTGATTTCCAGTCAACAGCCTCAGAACCCATCAGGCACTAATTTTTCTGAAGCCAAGATGAATCAGTGATAATGCATTGAACACTCCCATAGTTGATACCTACTCCTGATCAGATTTCTTCAGCAGTTAACCAGCAATCACGTTCAATAAGCTCTTTAACGGCACAGATGTTGTCATCTGATCTTATCCTTGGGTGTCGATCATGACCTTCGTTTTTGACACGTTCTCACACACCCTTAAATTCTCTGGCCCACATATACACACAATTCTGAGACAGTGTACTGTCCCCAAACTGTGCCTTCAATCGACTAAAAATTTCTGAGGTTTAACCCTCATTAGTTAAAAACTTTATGATGATGTGTTGTGCAACAGACGAATGTACCTTTTGCTCGGTCATGGCTGTACTGATGACAGAACTGAGTGCGCTCGTTAACCAAGCCAGTTCCCCCACTCCTCACAAACCAAACATCAACTGCACTCTACATCATATAGCTAGAACTGCATGGTAAGCAAAATTACTAGGGTTTCTGAAACGGGATTCCGGGATCCCGGTTGTTTTTTTAACCCGGGAAATATCCCGGGAAATTTTTCTTATCCCGGGAAATCCCGCAAATTTCTTAAAAATTCACTTTTTTTCTTATTTTGTGTTAAGGTTGAGGAGTTTTGCAAATAGAAAGCATAATTAACTCATTCACTGCCAGAATACATTTGTATTTATTAATTTTAAACCTACCTATTAGTTTTTTTAAATTTTTGCTCGTTATAGCATGTCACAAATGGTCAATAATCAATATATAGCTTATTTGTGGCATGACTATAAAAATTCTTTACTTGTCGGAACCTGTAATATCTGGAATAATTGTGCTTACGCTGTCTTGAGTTTTAACCATGCCCAGTAGCTTCAATAAATGCCTGACGCCAGATTGTGCAAATTGGGCAAGGATACAAACGAGTACAAAGTCTGCAAGTATGAAGTTTTTCTTCATAAACCTGATTATTAAAGCCAAATGAATTGCCGAATTATCGAGCTCTAAGCTTGATGCCGCTATTAAAGCAGCCAAGGTAGACAAATCAAGAATACTAGAGAGCGAAAAAAGTACTACAATCTCGAAAACGAACTCGAAAGCTTCCAGGCTACAGGTGAAAAAACACATAATATCTGTCTTCTCTTAAATGCATTAAACACTATTCCAATCACATCAATTGAATCGGAAAGGGCATTCTCGGTGGCAAGACTTTTCATTACTAAAATAAGAATTAGAGTGAGTTATCGGAGTATTGACCATCTTTGCTTTTTAAAATCTTATAAAAGTTTGCAATATTTTGTATTATATTTTATTTAAAAAACGAAAATTACCTTCTAAATTAGAAGTTCATTTTTTTTATTTTTAACTCAATTCAAAACATTTTTTGTTGTTGTTGTTGTATGCAGTTTCCAGCAAACTTTAATTAATTTTTTTCTATTTGTGAAAATTTCTACGTTATTTAAAGGTAATTTTTATTATAGGCCTATAGACCTAACACAGCATTATTAATATGATTTTGGAGGTTAAAAAACTTTAAAATTACTTTAAAAAATGGAAAATAATTATATCATTTGATTTCAAGATATTTTGTATACCTTAAAAATAATTAATTCTATCCCGGGATTTCCCGGGATCCCGGGAAACAGTTCACTTTTATCCCGGGATCCCGGGACAAGCAAAATACCGGGAAATGAGAAACCCTAAAAATTACCATTTATATTTGATTCACCCTTGTACTTGATATAAAATTTGTTTTATCAAAATCTATAATACAAAATGTTAATGTGAAAATACAGGATGGTTATAATTAAAAAGTAGATGTTTAGAGCTCTGTGTAGAAAGAACTACAGAACTAAATACAACCAAATTTGGTGTGCATATTTTCTTGATCATGAAAGTTTGATTTTGCAAATAAGAAGTTTAGTTCCAAATATAGATAATTTACAATAGGATGAAATTTGACACTGATTTCATTGCAACTTGCTTCAAAGTTGCTTTTTATAAACTTTAAGGTTTATAAAAAAAAGTCCAAAGCATGTTCAACAGGGATTAGTGACAAGTCATGGCAATTACATTATCTGATTGCTGATTTGTAATCATTCATTTAACATCTTTACTATCAAAAAAGCCACAATACTTGTGCTACATTCAAGGAATTCCAACATTTAAAATTCTTAAAAACGATCGTCTGATCATTACTAATCTCAGAAAAATAATTTTGCATTTTGAGGAAACAGGAACTTACAATGTTAAATCAGGAAGGGGTCTCAAACAGGTGAAACCAGCGAAAATGATGAAAGTTGCAATTGCCTTAGTGGAACAGCAAATGGAAAATTTTCAAGGCAGTTCATGCACAATATCATGGCAATTGCACATGTCCTACCCTAAGGTGTGGAAATTTTGAACCAAATATTGCAGTTTTACTCCTAAAGGATATCTTAGTCACAATTTGTTTCCTGGCAATTATACTCAGCAAATCTTTTGCCATATAATTCATGGCACAGATGATTGATAATTCATTGGTCCTAACAAATTCTATAGAACAGTGAAGCCTGTTTTTTACTTGAATAGTGTAGTTAATACAAACAACTGCCAAAGTTTGATATGAAAAACCCACTTGTTTATGAATAAATTCTCTTACATTAACCAAAAATCACATGTGGTGTTGGTTCATGGCATCCTTCAACTCTGGCCTTTTTTTTTTTTTGAAGAAAACACTACATCTGAACCAGAGACATGCCCTATCAATGTCACTAGATATGAAAACATGCTTCTAAATTTTGTCATCCCAGCATTTCATTTATAAAGGAAATTGGACAGATTATTCAATTATTCTTCTACCTTGGATTAATGTATCAATTTTTTAAAAGTCGAAATAATAATCTTTAGACAAGGTGGAAGGCTGAGAAAAGCAGATAAGTTTTTCCTAAATGGAAGAGAAATTAGTATTGTTAATTAAGTTACTTATTTGGGGATTTGCTTGTTAGCCTCTGGTTCATTTCTAAATTATACTTCTTATGTTAAGGGTAAAGCATACTCTAAATAAATACAGTTATTGACATTTTGAGAAAGGTAAGAAATAGTCATATGGTCCTGTGTAAGAAACTAGCAGCCTCCTTATTTATTTTGAGTTGGTCTTACAGCCTGCGCTTCTGGGGACCTTTGTTTTGAAGACATCAATTCCATAGAGTTGATGTTCTTCCGTCGTTTTTTTGGCCTTGAGAGGTCGATCCCATCGTATGCAATTAGATCTGAATTGGGTCTTGAGTTTCCCCGGAAATGTTTTGTTAAATTAACCTTAAACTTTTTGAGAAACACAATTTCTGACCCTTCCTCTTTGGAATATGTGGCTTATTCTACCTTGAAGCAGCTGTCATCGATCAGATCATTAAAATACTGTTGGTATACTAAACTAAACTGAAGGGACTGTTTAATACACAAATTTTCAAACTTATTTTGACCACCATCCACATTGAGATTAAAAAAAAATCTAGTGCCCCCATATTTTTAACTTACCTTTTTACATTACCATCTGTTGCATATCTTAAAAACAGTTACTGCAAATACAGGTATACCTCGCTTTACATTGGTAATTGGTTCCAGGAGAGGCAACTTAAGTCAAAAAATGACGTAAGTCGAATTTACCTGTCTCCGAATTTACTTGTCACTAGGCTAAACCACAAATAACCATTCCCAGTTTTGTATTTTATTTATAAATGCATTTTTAATAATATATGGTTAATAAGAATCTATTTTAAGCTTACAAACAAATAAATTTTAGTTTTTAATATAGTACAGAAAAAAATAATCTATATTTACGAATTCATGTACTACAGTACATACTTGTAAATGTACATGTTTGCAATTTGGCGATGTTTACAGTACATCACGGACTCTCTATTTGTGAATGTGGTTTACTCTAAGACATTATAAAATAAGATGATTTTGTAAGGTTAAATAACAAATACAGTTATTAAAATTATCTTGCAACAGTAGAAAATAAACTAATTTATATTAAATTTACCAATATCGAGTGGCACTGACAACGACACCAAATGATAGATATTGGAGCTATCCTGGAAAACACCAATATTGAGCACTTAACATGTTAACTGACATCCGTACGGACAATCGGGCAGTGGGCGGTCGTACGGAGCCATCCGACTGCCCGCCATCAATTAAACAATGTAGTTTCACTCAAGGTTAAATTATTCTGGCTTCGTAAGACATTTTTCTGCATGCTAGTGGTGGCCTCTTGTGGGTGTCTATGCACTTGGCTTGGAATGCCGGCAGTCAGATGGCTAGAGCATCCCTTAGCTACGACCGCTGGCGCGTCGTATGGCCTCATGAAGTGTTTCAAGGTCAGCAGTCATAGTTTTTTTTTTAAATAAAAATCTATTTTATATCTGCTAGTGGTTTATTTTAATAGTAAATAGTTTAAAATATCAAAAACTAGTTTAATTATTCTCTTTTATCGCATATAAAGTAAATAATATTACAAAAAACAATCAAAGTATATAAGTGAGTTTTAATATATATTTACAGAAAAAAAAACAACATTTGCAGTGGAAACAAAGTGTGAAATACTTTTAACACAAAGATGTAAAAACTTTTAAGTAGGGGAGGACATCTAATTACAGAGGGTTGTAAAATAAATAGCCAGGGGAAAGTAGTCTCCCATTCAAGGCCATACGACTGCCCGCCGACGTGCATATATCTTTCTTATCTCCCCTCTCCTGTGATAGATCGACCCTTTTATTTACATTAAAATAAAATATTAGATATTTTCTAATATATTTAGATATTAGATATATCGTTTCTCATTTTGGCCCCCATTATGCAAAATATCATATTACAGCAGGCAGTTAACATGTTAAAGACCAATAAAAAAGATGACAACACAGAAATATAGATGTTTTCATGTTTCGCTCTCTACAATTTATAATGATTATATTAACATTTACTGTAAATGTATATATTTTAATATGATTTTATGTGCTTTAACGCTTTTCTAGTGATATTACAACTTCAATATTTGTGGCGGACGGACGTAAAGTCGAATAAAATGATTTAACATTTTTCCATATATTTTTTGACAAATGATGTATAATCGAGAACGACATAACTCAAGATATACCTGTATAATGTTTAAACATGCGTTATTATATGGATAGGACAGATAGAGTGTGACCCACATCCTATTTCTGAGATCAAAGAATGTTTCAATGAGAAGAAATAAAACTCATATTTAATCACTGAGCTTTCTACTGCCCCCTGAAAGCCTCCAGTGCCCACAAGGGGGCTTTATCGCCCACTTTGAGAAAGGATGGTTTAATATTTAATTTTCCCTAATTGACTCATCTCCAGATGTCTTAAAATATTATACAAACACAATTGTATATGAGTGCGATAATCTTTTTCTTAGAGAACACGACAACAGGGTACTCAAGGCTAAATATCACACATAGTATCTGGAAATCCTAGATAATTGTCTGTGTTTTATATTTATCAGTAACTTCCGTTTATAATTAAAAAAACTGATTGTTCAGACTTGACTAAATAAGTTTCGTTTAGTATGGAAAAATTTGTGTATAGATTTAAGTTCATCAGTCGCATGTACTTATTGTATGCAGGAAAATGTGAATCTGAATCATTATTTGTTTGATTGTAAGAAATTCGATCACTTGTGTTTATCAACATGTACTAATAGTGTTATTTGTAAAGAACCAGCTGATAAAATACACGGATTATTCTCTAACAACGATTTGGTTGAGACTATTTGGTATAAGTACAATTTATTAATTAAAGTAATTAAGTACATTATCCCTCCTCCTAATTTATGTATGGAGTATTCAAATAAATAAAAATTATTTCTGTACCACAATCTTCTTGCAAGACAAAACACCCACTCATATCAGAGTCAATGTGCAAAAGTCATTGCATTAGCACTTCATGAACAAAGTGATTAGCCAATCATTCCTACAGCATGGCCATCACAACCACCATACTCGATCCCTTTGAGATTTTTAGTTATAGGGATACTTGAAGATCATTATTTATCAGTGTGATGTTCCTAATTTTAAAAGACAGAATTTCACTACATATAAGTCGACTGCACCCAAGTCAGTTTATTCCACTGTTGAGTGCATTGTTCTTCAAATGTAAGAATTAGAACAAGAAGATGGAAGGCACATAAAGTAGAATTGTTAATCTGATTTATTAGTCACCTGAACATTTCCATGTGTTCAATTTGACATGTGTAAAATTACCATATGTGACATCGTAACCTATAGAGAGTTACAATCAATGGAATCTATAATCACCACACTAAATTGCAATAAAATCATTGCACTGTGTTTCAACTTCACTGAATTGTTTGAATTTTTTTGATAACCTATCTAATGTACAAATTGCACTGACATTGGTGGCAAATTTTTAGATAAAATTTTCAGATAATTTTGGAATTTGTGAAATCAAAATCCCATGATGAAGAAAGAATGTACACCAAATTTGATTGCATTTGGTCCACTAGTTCTGATATAACATAGGCTTTGGCCTGTTTCATCATCCATTACAGATATCAAACAAACTTCCAGCAGGTCATATTTGTTAAGGACATTCTTTCTTTTGAGGAAGTTGTAGATTGTTGGACTTATTCTAAAAGCCAAGGAAATGTTGCTGGCCTTAGTGATTTCCTTGAAGTTGTGTAGGAAGTGATAATTATATGTCACAGTTAAGAAGTTCCTTCATTCATCTAAGAGTACAAAAACAAAACCTTCCAATTTCAGAACTATGACAAAGACAGACACTGAATCTGCTCCTAATGCCACCACACCTGGAAAACCTGAAACAAAGCATCTCTGAAAACAGTGGAATTCATATCAGAGGATATGCTGGGATGCATTTTTGCAGAACTGGACAACTGTCTGATATTTGCTGTATCACTAACAACACCCACATTGAACATTTGTAATGTATATGTGATTTCTTCTGTTTTTTTGCATGTCATTACTGTTACTATATGTTATTTCAGATAACAATCTATCAGCTTTACTTTTGCCTCATCCTTTTTGAATAACTCCATATTATTATTATTCATGTTTTAAATTCTAACTACCACTTCATTAAAAACAGTAAATGGTAATAACAATGATAAACATTTTTATATAAAATTATACAAACATATAAATCATAATTAAAATATTAAAATCCAAGACTTACCCTCATATTTTGATGTATTAACATTTTCTTCGTGCCATTCAACAATACACCAGTAACTGCACATAATTTCCCATAATGCTTTACACAGATTTATCAAACATGGTGTAAAACTTTCTGCTGTTATATGCTGAAAATTTAAATTTAAAATAAACATTTATTTTATAAAATTGATTTCAAGCACATGTTTATTTTTATTACTTATTTTGTATTTTATAAGTTCATATTATTAAACAGATAACAAAAAGTTAACACTAAATAGACCAGATGTATCAACTGATGCAAAATTTTTCTGAGGTATCTTAATTTCAAGTAGCTTTAGCTCTTATACATTTTCTGACTTTTTATATTTTAATGTTACCAACATTTAGTAGTAATCTTATGGCTGACTTTTCAAATGCAATGCACATCTACTTCCAAGAATCAGTAGTGCAAATTGATATTTATGAGGAATCAGTTTGTAAATTACTATGGGCATTATTTCTCTCTCCTCAATAATAAAAAGATGAATCTTTTTGCTCTTTCATTCTTTTTCTCTTACAGTATCTGTTGAAGTTCTATACATTTTGTTAGAACATTCTATTATGGTATACTTGTGGGTGTTTATTTCATTTTAAACAGACATTCAGAATAACTTAATCTCCATTTTGAACTAAAAAACAAATATAGTAAAATTCCAAATGAAACAAGTGTTGTTTATTGACACCATTCCAGATTTTCATTAAAAATCATCAGGGAATTCATTCCTTCTGCATTTCATATATCATAAACAAATGATTGTGATATATGATCTATTTATATGAAAATGCTAAGGTTTTTAATTTTTAACAAAATACATTTATTAAAATTTCAAATAAATAATGAAAAATACTTCAGAAAATTTCATAAACAAAACTATAAATATAGATTTAGTAAAATATATTCAAATTTAATTTTTGATATCTGTGATAAAAAATAAAAAATTCTGAATCATCTAAAAAAAATCATAGTTACAAACTCTACAAACAAACAAAATTCTACTTTCAAAACACAAATTATTCTTCCAAATTCAATTTGTAACATTAATTTTTGATAAATAAGATGAATTTGTTCATCACAGCACTTTTTAAGAACATTTTTCTTGCATTTGATGAAATATTGTTTAGTACATTTAATACAATGAAAGAATAATTTTTATATAATCACAATAGTTAATCAATTCTAAATTTTTATTTAAAATATTCACAATATTGATATCATTGATATCATCACGAATTTTTTACTTACTTTACATAGATCTGTATATTGCCTTTTCTGGAAATTAGTTTCACTCTGACCGGCACACAATTCAACGTATCCCAAAACAATTACAAATGCTTTGTTATGAATAGCACTAGTAAAATGCATTAATAACTGATCCATTGCTGTCTATAAAAATAATAAACATTTACATAACTAGCATAGATCATTATTTAAATAAATATTTTACATGTAAATTGCTAATAATAGTTAAAAGAAAAAAAAAAGTAATTAAGAAATCTTCCAACAACATTACAGCCTTTTTCAGAGTCATTTTTATTTATTGAAATTGATAGCAAAGAAAAATCTTTGAAGCAAATATACATTGTTTAGAATTAAATGTTTAGAACATTTAATTAAATCTGGAGTTTTGAAATTGGCAACAAAAAAGAATTTTTATTTATTTATTTGATCATCTTATTTTTTATTATTTTTTTTAATCAATTATAATGAATAGTCTAATTAGTCATAAAACAAAACAATCACTTGTAAACTATCATAAATCTGAAACAGTTTCATTGATATCTTTATTAATTGAAATGTAATAATGAATGTCATAAAAATTATACTTTTTCTATAAATATTTTATATTATACAAAAAATAAAAATATAAATTATTATTATTTTTAAAACTTAATAAAGCTGTTAAAAATTTGATTATACATTACATTACCAAGCTTATTAAAATATTTAACAATAACGCATTACAATACCTGTGTTTTTCCCAGAAGTTTATAAGCAGCTTGAAGTTTCTCATAGTATGTTTTATCAAACTGACAACAAACTTTGGATAAGGCAACATCTAACTGTTCTTCTGTCATTACTAAAGTATCTTTCAGTTTTGAACTTAAATCACTGAAATCAAATACTCCATATAAATTACAATATTTTTCTGTTTATATACTAATCTCATATATATTTTGTTTTAAATTATTAATAAAATAATATATAATTATACTAAATTAATAGCAAAAACTGTTTTAAATTTGTATATTATACATTCTGTTTCAAACACAAAAAACAACAATGGACTGCATTAACGTAATAAGGCAATGCAGCATGTGGTCAATTTGTTGTGGATGTCTCCTGGGAGGCCTTTCTATAGGAAACTAGCTCCTATTTAGGTTTTACGCATGTGAAGAAAATCCAAAAATTCCACATGGCCAGCCCATTGGTCAGGTTCAAACTCAAAATTATCAGTGTTCAATAGTTTTATCCACTCAATCACTGATGGATCAAAACAACAATGGGAAAAATTATTATAATAATGGTTCATAACCAAAGTTGAAACAAAACATTACAATATAATATAAATCAAAATTTATACACACTTGCTGTACAAAATATGTATAGTTGCTCATATAAATTATAAAAACAACAAGTATATTTTCATTACACTTTCTATTTCTGACTTCTTGCCCTCTAATTTGGTTGTTCTATTTATAATTTTGCTAATATACATATTAAAAGTATTTCTTTTTATATATATCAGAAAACTAACAGTATAATTCATTACCTTGAATACATTACTTTCTTTTACATACTTAATAAATATTTCTTTGTTTGTTATAGTTAGCATTACATCCAAAAAATGTAATCTGTTGTTGTTATCTTCTTCAATTTCAAATACAATATTGCTATGTATGTATATTAATAATAGTTAAGGTATCTTTAATTTTAATTTTCTCATTATCATCCATACTAATATTATAAAGAGGTAATGTTTGTAAGTATGTAAGTTTGTATGCAGCAGGTAATCTCCGAAATTACTCACCCGATTCTTTCACCAATATTTAGAATGGAACTTCAGGGTGGACATAGGCTGTATATTACTCTGTTAAACATTCATCTGAATTAAAAGACATAATCTAGGTTAAGGCTTTTATGTCCAACAGATGGCGCTACAAGTACGACACCCTAAGTTTGGTTTTCTGTGAGGCATTATGCTTTTCTGTGAAAATGAACTAAAGCAGATCATCATCTATCTATTTATATAAATAAAAATGTAATGTTCGTTTGTTCCTACCTATTCCTTTGAAATTTTGACACAATGCTGCATTCGAATACGCACGTGTTTTTATATAATATACATGTCGAAATTCAACCCCACTGATGGGAGATGGTTAGGATTAAGGCTTACAGTAAAGAACTCTGCTTCTATTTATACTATTTTAGATGTGGGTTTTTGATTGCGTTTTAATAGGGTATGTCAAGAGAATGTACACTAAGAAGAAATTTTTCAAAAAATTTCCTCCCCCATGGGGGAAGTGTTATAAATTTATAATAGATACATTTTGAGCCACAACAATGCGTGGTGGGGTCTGCTAGTATACAATAAAGTAATCATCTACATAATGATTTACAAAACTTAAGCCCAGTATATTAGCTATTATTTGGTCTATGTTTATCATAGTCGACTCAGCCAATTTATGGTCTATACAAGAACCCATAATTATGCCATCTTTCTGTCTATATTGATTTTTGTATACAAAATAATTACAGTAGAGCGTTGTTTATCCGAAACAATTTGGGACTGGGGTTGTTCGGATAACTTATTTTTCGGATAACCGATTGTGTACGAAAAAGTACATTAACCTATCCTGTGTTGAAATTTTTCTCCGTTGTGTGTCGCTCGACGTTGAATTTTCGTCGATGTTAAGCCTAATGTAAACTTTTTATAATGATAATCGTGGCTATTGTATCATTAAAAATTATTTCTTTATTTTTTACAAACAAAATAAATATATTGAAAAATATAAAAACAAAAAAAAATTTATACTTTAGAAGTTATCTAGTATCAAAAGCATTCGATTCAGCATGACACACAGTCCTCAGAAAAACACCACACAAAAGTGACAGTGCTGCCAGCTAAAAACATACACAAACATAAAAAAATATTGGAGTAGCCCAAGATATAGCCAAAGATTACAGCGTCACAACACTAGCGAAAATTTAAATTTGCTTACTGGAATTCTTTCGGATAATCAACTTTTGGATAAATGACTCTCTACTGTATTATGTAAAACAAACAGTGTTTGAGATTCAAGATTCATTCATCAACAAATTTCATAGGACATGGCAATGTGAGAATCAGAACTTCAACTAAACAATTTAACGTCATAACATCAACTTTGTTATCTGTCAACTTTCACACCTGGCAGTATATCTTTTTTTAAGTTCTCAATGTCATTAAAGATGCTTTCACGCGACCTTCTGTCCTGCTGTCCCAATTTCATCCTTTCAATATAACAACTAGCTACCAACTATCAGCAATTGTCACCAGTTCCTCAACCAAGCCACTCATTTTCCATGCCTCAAATTTCGGATACATCTGGATATATCGTTTTATTATATGTTCAGATATATTGTTCTATTATATCAGCAGATACCTCGTTCTATTATATCATCAGATAAATAATTTTAATTATCTCTACAGGTATGTCATCCTTCTCACCTGTGGCCATACTATCAACTGTCGACCTCTGAACTAAGAACTATCATCTAGAACTTTCTTCTTTTCAACCCAACCGGCAAGTATCCAATCTCCAAATACTCTACAAGGCATTTATCCTCCGCATGCTCTAGTGTAAAATCTTTCTCTCGCGACATGTATATATTTTTTCCTCTTTTTATAAATGAGGTTATTTGTTTGGTTAATTGGAATCCAAGTGAGTAGCTACCAACCCACTACCCAACAGTCTCCATCCTGAATCAGATTGCCTGCACATGAAGTTGCTTGCGTGACCTACTTTTAAACCAAACCTCACCAATGCAGCTTTCAGGTCAATGAGACTCTGAGGTGTCACTCCTGATGAGGCACCAAAGAGGTGCCAATCCTCTGGTCACAGCAACATAGATTACTAAGACCCCTTAATAAATGTGTAACTGAAAATGAAAACTTATTTGAAATGGAAATGTAAACACATGTGTAATGTTTACATTTGTTGACATTGAACATTCAGCCAGCTGGAAAATTTTGTGACAAAACGGCTTTTAATAATGTTTTGTCAAGCAGAGTTTATCACACTTTACAGATCATTTTATGGTCAATGGAAGCATTTTCAGAAAAAATGTTTGAGACAAAACTTGTCTCATGAGTTTAATCTGAATCTAAAATAAAAAGTATCATATTCCATTTTGAAAATTTTGACTTTGGCTTGGATAGTCCATTTCCAGCTAGTACCAAAAGTTGAAAATATCACCTTTCAAATAGAGCATACCCAATTTACTTACCAAAATTTTAAGATTTTTGATGAAACTTGTTTCCTTGAATTTTAAAACAGGGTGTATGGGTGGTCTTTGTCATCCTGTAAATCTATGACATTAACCTTATAATGATAGTACAAATTAATGCCATGTAAGTGACATAAATTTCAATTTTTTAAGTTTTAATTTGGAACCTTAAATAATCCTTTATTGTATATGTTTCAGAAAAATGAACGACATTGAAATATAAAGTAACTAGTTTTTGTAAACATCTCTTGTATCACAATTATTATAGGTATGCTGTATGTTCATGACAAACTAATAATCTAGTTATTATTTCTTTATCACATTGATAAACTTATAAATAAAAATCAAAACTTAATTTTTTAATATAATTTAAATAATTTTAATATTGAAATTGATGCTGTAAAGAAATTGCTTAATCCAAAATTACAACATAAAAAATTACTTACCAAATACATTTATAATGTTTAAATGTGCTAGCAGCTTTTTGACATTCCAGACACAACTGTATTGCTCCGGGATAATCTTCCTCCTTTAAAACAATTATTTTAATAAAGAAATATATTTTAAATAAAACATTTAAAATTTCTCATTCATCATATATATTAATATTTGTCTAATAAATACTATTTCTACTTCATATTGAATTCAATAACAGAGTAAAAAAACCTCATTTCTCTCATTCCATTATTGAATTAACTAACTGAAATATCAAAAATTACAAAATATGTAATGTTTATAATTTTAGAGAATTAGTCTTTGTAATGATTTTGAAGATTAATTTTTGGCTTTTAACAGATTTTCAGACTTTTTCACTTAAGTTATAAAACTTTTAACAATTCCATATCTGTTAAATAATAAAATATGAAAATTTACTGGAGATGAAAAAATAATTTGTTAATATATTTTAAAATCCTAGAGAAGTCAGATCACAGGGTAACTTGGTCTGTATTATTATTGTGTGATTATAATGCCTAATGGCAGAGAGAAACCTTCATTTTTGGTATTCAAATTATCTTGTTCACTGTCATATGAACTCATAAGGATCACATCCAAGAACTACTTGAAAATCTAACACAAGTTCTTGGGAACAACAAGAACTCTTTAAACTCAAAAAGTTCTAAATTCTTACATTCTAATACTCCTGTCTTTAGTTGGAATCACTTTGAATTAAACTTAGTAATAAAATTTTTTTAAATATATTAGTGATTTACTATAAAAAAAATAAATGTAATTGTCTAATACTTCTCTAANATACATATAACTAACACCTTATCTTTGCCCAGAAATATAATTTATTTCAAACAAATGTTTTCAGCCTGATTCACAGGCCATCTTCAGGTTGAGAACCAAATTTGAATTAACATTTGTTTGAAATAAATTATATTTCTCGGCAAGGATAAGGTGTTAGTTATATGTATAGTGATTTGCTGAGTACTTTATATGATGAATAAAACTATATTAAAATTTGAAATATAGTGCTTAACAAATACAGTATTGTTAATTTATGACTGATTAATCATTTCTTTAAGTTATATGCATTTCTGAACTGCCATCTGGAGACATTACTAGTATTAATCATTAAATTTAATCAATTGATTCTTAAAATTGATCAATAATAAAAGTTAATCTGAAGTCAGACTTTGTTTGCTAAGACTCTTGTGAATAAATTATTTTTCTACAATGAATAATAGTTTTATTTATAAAATAAATATTCTCTCTTATTTCTTGAAAATCATGGTTTAAATTGTTTTTTAATAATTTTTCTTAATATTTCTATAAGATCAGATTTTTAGTTAAGAAAAATTTGATAATAATTCCTTCTAATCCTTTTATTTATTAAACATAAAAATTTAAATAAATTACTTTATCATCAAAGTTTGAATTATAAAACTATATTTATATTCAGATGAATACTTTTATATTCAAATAAATAAATGTATAAACCATAAATTTTCCTTACTGATTGATTTTATTGTAAAAACATAGCTTTCAAACTATTATTATTATTATTTTTTCTTTTGTAAATATCTAATGTACTATGAACTATGATAAAAATATGATTTATAAATTACTTACTTCAAGTAATTCACCTAATCGTACATCAGTTTCTTGCTATAAGTATAACCATTTACCAAAATTAGTATATTAAAATATTATTTATTCTAAGTTTTCTTCCTTACTTATCATATAAAAATAAATTATTTCTAACATACTTTATATATTAGCAAAAATTATCAGAAAATTCTATAGATTAATTTCTAGATCATGTAGTTACACATCACATTACAATCCATATTTTGGTATCAGTTTCACTTAATTTGTATTCTATCTCCCCCATTATGCTACAATGAATTTTAAATATAGCATAGGTAAACACAATTTTAACAAAGCAGTAATCATCAATATATATTATAAAGGTAAGTGTACAATGTGCATGTTGCTAAAACTCAAAAATGAGTCCCGGTACGATCAAGGAAGTTATATGGTGTGGTAGCCCTCTATCTCCCATCCATGAAGAAGGTTCCCGTTTTTACCTGAAGGGCGTGCTGTTCAAGATATAAGGGCTGGAAGTTTCACCCTGTAGAAATTCTAGAACAGNCTTTGAATAGTTATCTTTTACCAAATCCTATTTAAAATAAAAAGATTCTCTAAGCAGTTAAGATTGAACAATTTCAATGTCATGATTGACTCAATTTTTTGAAGCACAGATTATGTAATCAATATATATTATAAAGGTAAGTGTACAATGTGCGTGCCGCTAAAACTCAAAAAAGAGTCCCGGTACGATCAAGGGAGTTATATGGTGTGGTAGCCCTCTATCCCCATCTATGAAGAAGGTTCCCGTTTTTACCTGAAGGGCGTGCTGTTCAAGATATAAGGGCTGGAAGTTTCACCCTGTAGAAATTCTAGAACAGTCCAGAACATTCGAGAGTATTCGAGAGCATTCCACAACATTCCAGAATGTTCCTGGATATTCTGGAATGTTTGGGAATATGCCGGAACATCCCAGAACACTCTCGAATGTTGTGGAATGTTCTGGAACATTGTGGACCATTCGAAGCCTATTTTGTATAGGTGGACTACCCATTTGTGGGGGTATATAAAGCAAGATCCGTCGTGTGTTCGATCGTCAGTTTCTTATCAGTAACGAAGGGAAGAACCGAAAAAGAAGTGAAAANAACACCCAGAACATTCCAGATCATTGTGGAACATTCCAGAACACTCTCAAATGTTGTGGAATGTTCTGGAACATTGTGGACTATTCGAAGCTTTTTTTGTATGGGTGGGACTACCCATTTGTGGGGGATATAAAGCAAGATCTGTAGTGGGTTTAAACTTCAGTTTCTTATCAGTGACGAAAGGAAAAACCAAAAAAGAAGTGAAAATTCCAAATGCAGTGAATGAATAAAAACAAACATGAAGTATGAGTAGTCAAAGTGATACAGTAACTGAATATAAATCGAAAATAAAGTGTGAAAACTATGTAAAGTGTACTTAGTGTATTTGTTAATAAAAAGTTGATTTGATTTATATTTTATACAATGCCCAAACTTAAAAGAGGAGGAGCTCTTGCCAATTCTGAATTTTCTTTTGAATATTAAAGTTGATATCGTCGACAATATTATTTTTAGTTGCCAAAATTGCCNAAGTATGAGTAGTCAAAGTGATACAGTAACTGAATATAAATCGAAAATAAAGTGTGAAAACTATGTAAAGTGTACTTAGTGTATTTGTTAATAAAAAGTTGATTTGATTTATATTTTATACAATGTCCAAACTTAAAAGAAGAGGAGTTCTTGCCAGTTCTAAATTTTCTTTTGAATATTAAAATTGATATCGTCAACAATATTATTTTTAGTTGCCAAAATTGCCCTTTGAAATAGCCACTCCGGATTGGTATAATTGTGAACAATGTTTGGATAAATTTGGTCGATGAATTCATTTTCAGTAGTGGCTATGTTGCAAAAATCACTGTTGAGTTCAATGAGGCCAGTTGTCTAGTCAGTGGGATATGTGCCTTTGCCTATTTGTAAAAGTTTTTGAGCAAAATGTTGTTTATAAACAAGTATTGTAAATAGTTAGAATATGTTTTCAATAAAATTTTTTTACCTCTTATATTTTAAAGTTTATCCTTTTATTCCAACTACCACACAATCTCATATCAACTCCCTGAACGAAGCCGGTACTTCACCTAATTGTAAATAAATTGGGCAATACAGCAAAATCATTTTGAAGTAAAATAATTATTTGTTTGACCTTGATTAGATAAGAAATTGAGATATTAAATTTTTTATAGAGAGGAAACGATTTTCTTCAATTAATGATGGACGCTCAGGAAGGATTACTTGAAAACACCGCCGAAGACTTGAAAGAAGTAGAGAATGAAATAAATAATTACAAAGTTCAACCTAAACATAAAAGTATCCATTTTTCTTTCATTATCATTTATTAATTCTTGTTGGTGATTTATTTCATAATTTTAATATATTGTGTTTTAGCAATGACACTCGACGAAATTGTTGCTCAGTGTGTTCTTTTTATTATCGGTGGCCACGATGCAACGACAACAACCATGACATTCTTAGCTTATCAAATGGCATTAAATCCAGAATGCCAAGAGAAGTTGTTGAAGGAAATAGATGAAACATGGGAAACACATGTAAATAAATGCTTTCTTATTCTTGTCAAGTACAAAGATTTTATATATATTATTTATCTTTCATTTATTTAATTCTAAATTAAAATTCTTACTCTTACTCAACTGAGTATAAAACAATTCTTCAAACGAATTTACAGTTAAAAATTAAAATCTGCTAGGAATAGAAAGGTAAAATAACCGTTTATTTTAAAAATATGCGTTATTCATTAATTCCATTTATATCTTAATAGAAAGAAATCGGAAACGCTTAAATAATCTAATATGAAAGATTTAAAAAAAAATTCAGTACGAAATAGATCAAGCAATAAACAAAATTACAATCATGCAGAAAAATTTTATTGTTTTATCAAGATTTTGCGTTCGATCATTTAAAGAAAGTAACTTCTTTTAAAATTTTTTTTGCTATGTGAGCACTAAGAGGGCGAATTCGTCGATCAATTCCGAGTGGATTTAATGAATGGCCCGGATTTGATCCTGATTCCCAGGGCAGTAAATTTATCCATAATCGCTTCGGTCATCAGGGAGCGAAGCGAAAAATTATTAAAAAGAAACATCTATTAGGAGAGCTTAGGGAACAAACAAACATTCATATGAGGATGATTGTTTGTTCGCTAAGCTCTCTTAGGCCGTTCGACCTATTGCTACGAACTCGGCAGTTACATAAACATAGTTACATAAACATAGTTCCACAAAATATCGATGGAATTTGTATATATCAATTAATTTCTGGCTACATCCGATTTTCTGCCTTTATACGTATTACCATTTTTTGGAAAAAAATTTAAAAATAGTAAACTAGATATAATCCACAGAAAAAGGATGTAATTAAATATACTGTATATATTACATTTACTTAATTCCTGCAACAAGGATATAGCGAGATGATGATGCGCTATATCATTATTGCGAAGAGTAGGACATAGTACTCATCTACGTGGAGTTGATAGTGTTACACTATGAAACTACATAAGTGTTTCATTTTCAACATATAAAAACTCGGTTGTTTTCGTTTCTTAATAGTATTTAATTAATTCCAATAATTTTTTTTATAAAACTCGCTATTTACGAAAACATTCTTCTCAATTAGATTTTTTAAACTCTCTGTGGAGTTAAAGTCTTGCTAAAAGGAGGCCCTCTTAGTGCTATGGGCACGTAGAGCTTAGTACAGTCGATCCCCCTATAAGATATAGATACGTTCCAATTTATTAGGAATCCGATTTCTTACAAGTCGTTCCAATCACAGCCCGACACGTGTCAAGTTTACGGACTACGGCTGATTGAAAGGTTTTCTTCCATAAAATTAATCGATTCTACACTAATCCGACTCAACATTTCCAAAATACGTATATTTTTTCGTAGTTTTATAGGAATCGTAATTATAGGG
>NW_019384602.1:406317-476065 GCF_000671375.1 Centruroides sculpturatus | reverse complement strand
AAAAAAAATTATATTTCAGAAGTTAATCTAATATCAAAAACACGGAAATATTTGGGATTGCCCATGCAGGTCAATGAGGTCAACCCGAAAATTTTCGGGATCAACGTAGGACAGGTTAATGACTATAAATATGTTATCTATTTATTTAAATACAAGAATAAATAAAATAATATTCAATGCATATAAGTAAAAAATTAATTAAAATTGAGTGAAAAAAACATATCTCAATTTAAAAGGTCTAAAGTATGTGACTTTTGAATGTTATTTGATTTTTCAAGTATTTATGCTAACAAAATAACACTATCAAAATAATCAAAAGTATTCTACAGGGTAAACATAGTCTTGACACATTCATTAAAAACAATTATTTGCCTGACATTTCCAATATGGTTTCCATCACAAATAATGCATATTCCTAGTACATTCATTTGTGATATGTTACCTCAGTTGATTAATATTGAAGATTTTTACTGAATAAACTCTCTCCTTTAGTATACCCCAAAAGTAATAAAGGGAATTAAGTTCAGGAGAGCAAGGGACACATTCCATAGTGCCACATCTCCTAATCCAGTTTGGGGAATTTTCACTTTTCAAGGTTCTTACTGCTGTGGCATAATGGGCAGGAGCACCACACTACAGTCGACCCCCCTATAATTACGGTCCCTATAATTACGATTCCTATAAAACTACGAAAAAATATACGTATTTTGGAAATGTTGAGTCGGATTAGTGTAGAATCGATTAATTTTATGGAAGAAAACCTTTCAATCAGCCGTAGTCCGTAAACTTGACACGTGTCGGGCTGTGATTGGAACGACTTGTAAGAAATCGGATTCCTAATAAATTGGAACGTATCTATATCTTATAGGGGGGTCAACTGTATTAGAACCATTTAGGGCATCCTTCATTTCGCTTGTCAAACTGTAGAATTAATTGATTGCATAACGTGGTGAGATATGTTCCTCATTAGCAATATTACTACATACTTACCTATTATAAATATTAATTCATATTTGCGGGTGGATTTGCCTGTGTTCAAGCATGAAATAAGTATGCATACTTGAACACAGGAAAATCCATCCTGCATATAATTCTAATGTCATTTGGATTAAAATTTTAATAAAACTGTAAGAAACTTATTAATAACAAATATAATATAATAATAATAATAATAATAATAATGCTGGCTGGAGCTTCTGCTCCTGATAGGGTCACCCTTATCATTGAGGTTTGTGGAGAGAAATGAAGCCAAGAGTGACTGAACCCACATCTGTGGAGATCTAACCATGGTGATAACACGATCCAGATAAAATACCGACTCAGATATCACCCGAGTTAACAAGGTCCTGTGCTTGTGAGTTAGGCAGAGACTCTCGTTCGAAAAATATGTCAGTCTCCCTTGACCACCACTGGTCCAAGTATGGCTACTGCAATGCCCATACCAGCTGTGGAAAACAAGACTAACTTTGATGTTTCTGAGACAGTGTAGTCACAGACCACTAAGGCAGGTAAACCATGCCAATGGATGAAGTGGACATAGGAACTGAATGAGTTTATTGTCCATACTTACTTCTCCATCACAAAACTTGAAAAAACAGGCATGATAGTATACAGACAACAGTTACATCACTTCTTTTCACAACAATATCCTCATCTCAAAGTCACTGCACAAAGGGTTGTTAATTAAATAAATCAATTATACATAACAACCTTACACCACAAACAACACTAGAACATATCAAACAACAAATTGCAGAACAATTACATCAGCAAACAAATACTCCCAACATCAATGATCACATAATCCATCAGGTTCATCAAGATACATGCATTGACAATACTGTTTCTACCACCACTATTTTCACTGATGATGACAATAACAGTTCTTCACTGTCTGAAATAGATTTAGTTTTAACTCATATTCTCTCTCTTCTTTTCCAGGAAGCACTTACTTCTTTTACATGCATGAACCCTGCACAATGGCCAAGCATTCCTGAAATCAACACTTCTAAACTAGTACGGAAAACTCTACACTATGTGAACATTTACATATTACCAGATTGCACACATTCTATTTCTACACTCTCAGATCTTCACACACTAGCCTATGCAGGTGCAGTCATAGTAGTGACCTACCATGGACTAGAACTGCATCAACAGTCAGAAGAACACAAATCAAAACACTTCAGAAGTCCTGCCTGGCAAAGAAGAATAGAAACATAAATAAATAATATTAAATAGCAATTAGGCTGTCACAATATTCAAACAAAACAACACCTAAATTAATGAAACAACTAAAAAAAACTTTTCAAGAAAATTAAAACACACACAAAGCACAAACACCGCAAAGTTCACATCACAGAATACATTGACACTCAAACAAAAACTTGCAGCCAAAGCACAATAATTCAAATGGCACAAAATTTACTCTGTACAGAAACAACAAAATAAATTACAGTAGAGCATCGATTATTTGGATGATACCTATCAACCGAAACATCAGTTAACCGAAAGCGTTCCAGTCAGCAAATTCAAATTTCTGCTAGTGCTGTGGCACTGCAATATTTGGCTATGTCTTGGGCTACTCCAATATTATTTTTGTTGGTGTGCGTGTTTAGCTGACCTGGCACTGGCATGACCATATTGTATTGTTAAAAATTATTTCTTTATTCTGCACAAACAAAATAAATATATTGAAAAATATAAAAACAAGAAAAATTATATTTTGGAAGTTAATCTAGTATAAAAAATGTTCTGATTCATACACGTCAAGAGGTACTTAAGGACATGCCAGTATTTGAACAAGGCTTTTTTTCCCATCGTGAGCTATATTGTATGACCTTGCAACGTGAGTGGTGTGTTTTGCTTCAGCTTGTTGGAGAATATAGCCCAAGCAGCTGACATCTCCAAATAAACCCAAGAAAAATAAAGAGTTTTGCTTGTTTTGTGTGGTGTTTTTCTGTGCTGAATCGGGATGTTTTTAATATTAGATTAACTTCTGAAACAATTTTTTTTTTTTTTTCGACATATTTATTTTGTTTGTGCAAAATAAAAAAAATAATTTTTAACACTACAATAGACGTGATTATTATTTTAAAAAATTTTCATTAGGCTTAACAAACAATGAAAAACTCTACTACAGACAAATTAATACCAAATCCTCTATTAATTCCCAACACAATGGTATGCCAACTGAAGAGGAACTTGCAAATTATTGGTCTTCTCTTCGGTCTACTGCTGTCAAGTGCAATGCTAATACAGACTGTATAAAAAAAAAAAAGCAATGACATGCAGGACACACCTAGTATGAATTGTATTTAAATAAATACACAAGACATCCATTTAACAATGCAGAAAGCACACAATTGAACAATGCCTGGTGTAGTCAACAGTCACAATTTCTGGTACAAAAAATTCACATCCTGCACCAGGAACAATACAATATATAACTTCTGGTTGCAAGCTCTTAGCACTAACAAACTATTTACAGAGGCATAATCAAATAGCAAATATAATACACCAAGAGTTTGCACACACACACACATTATTAAATCCCAGGTAACATACTATAAACTCTACAGGCAGTTTTAGAAAATGACATATATACTATAACAGAGCCATAATCACTGATAAAACAATTTATCACAATAGACCTGACATCACTTTCATTGACAAATGCAATAAGATCGCAGTTATATAATACACATCTCTGTTCCAAACACTCGTAACATAAAAAATGTTCACACTGAAAAAAAATCAACATGTATACTCCACTCACTCATGAAATAAGGCAACTGTGGAGAATAGATAGGATATTTGTTGTGCCTATTGTTCTCTCTTCCACTGGTGTCATATCCCATACACTATACAAAAGTCTAGAAACGTTAAACCTTAATAAAAACATATACATGACACTAGAGAAAGTCACAACATTCAACACTTGTCACATTGTTAGAAAATTTCTAGGTGTAGACACTTACACTAATAACACAGAAGCTTAATGTTACACTTGTTTGGGTAGCTATGCCTTGACTTTAGTCCAACATAGCACTTGGCATCAATATCAGCTAAACAGGACATTCGCAATACAATAATAGTTATATAATAAAATTATTATTATTCCAATTAATACAATCAAACCTCCAAACAATAACCACTGACAAGAGTAAAAAAAAAGGCCAAGCCAATGCTTTGAGGAAAGGCCATTGTTGGGAGATGAGCTAAAATTGTGCAGGATTTATAAATTAAAGGAAAACTTAATTAATTTTAACATTATAAAGTTATATAAAAAGTTTTTTGTGATGAAATCCTTCTCTAACATGCAGAGAACTAAAATACATATAGATTGGTTATTGTAGGCTATATCTTAAATTTTAAGAAAAAAAGGAACAGTGTCCTCTACCAGCAATAATAATTTAAAAATTTCAAATTCTTAAAAAACTAAAATGTAGTTAGTCCTTAATGTTTTAAAAAACATGATTTAATATTTACAGCTGAGTTTATTAACCAGTAAAAAGCCAGTAATGAAACTAGCTATTTTATCAATAATAACTAATTTTGTACAGTATATTATTTTCTGTATGTCATTTTGAGAGTAGTTGAGATGTAAAAAATATAAGTTTTAGTAGCCAGGGCCATTGTCAAGTTGCTAGGTTATTCTGTATGCATTTTTTTTCAAAAGTAATCCAAAAATTATAAAGAAGAATGATTCTATAATAGGCTACTAAATATAAATGATATCCATTTCTATCAAATTGCATTTGATAAGAAATGATTCAGTAACAATTAATGTCTAAAAATCAAAGTGCAGAAAATTGCAAATTATTGTATCTAAATTATACCAATTAGCATTTTTCAATTTTTAATTCAATAAATTTGATTGTTAAGAAAAAATTCATTTCCAATTAAATTTTTTTTCCAGTTTACACGTTGTTTGCCATCTGCGAATATATTGTCGTAGTATCAAATATGGGTTTTCACATGACTGCTTATTGGGATTTTTCCAATCAGTTCTTAATAATAACTCCAGAGGAAGGTATCAGTATACACAAGGTTAGGTGACGTTCTACGGAGGCAACTGAATCTCAAAATTCAGTTTTTGTTAATATATTTGTTATCCCTGAAGGATCTGGATGTGATTTATTGTGATAAATCATTTTATTAATATTATTGATCAGAATCTGAGAATTCTATTTGTTATAAGTTAGTTTTTATTAAATATGAAAATTTTTTAAAGCAGAAACATGTGATATATAATGTTCCAGTTTGTTAGTTATGGATATGAAAAATAGTAACATATAAGATTNAGGTAATAGCGATTTATCAGGGAACCTGATATTTAGCACTAATGAATACTTTGTTACAAAATTATATTTCAACTTAACTTGTTCAAAACTAAATCAAAATGTTAATTGTTACAGATATAACATTGCAAGATAAATAGCTCTGAACTTGTTTGTCAGTAAATGCAACAAATTGCTTATGAGTTAAGAATATAAAATTAATAAATAAATCACTTAAATAATGTCTAAAATTAAACTGCTGAAAAATGTTATTATATAAGCTCATTCAAAAGTGCAGGAATTACCTTCGACTTGCAGCACAGATACTACTTGCAGTTTCCAAATTCTTTTGTAATTCTGTTACACGCTGTAATTCTAAAGTATATGCAGACTGATTTTGTAAAATGAGATCCAGGACTTTCTTTGATACCTTCAAATTATAATGTTTTATTTAAACAAAACTGTAAATATCATTTTGATTAAAAACATATCATTCTTTAGTAAAATTAGTTTAGAAATACAGTGGAACCTCATTATACGACCTTAATCCGTTCCTGGTGTTTGGACTTATATCGAATAGGACGTATACCAAACCAACCTTTCCCATAAGAAGTAATGTAAAAATGATTAATCCGTTCTCATGTAGAAAAAATGGCTGGCTTTAAACACCTCGCTTTCCTGGCTAGTTCCTGCTTGATTTTTCATGAGATCAGCATGTATCTTTTTAGCTTTCCCGCAAATAATTGTTTCTGATACGCTGTTGCCAGCACACTGTTTTTCAGTTAGCCAAAGCAAAAGCAATTTCTCAACATGATCTAATGTCTTCGATCTCTGTTTAGAAATTGATTTAACCCCTTTCGCAATGTTCACAAATTTAATAATGTCTTTATTTTTTACGATTGTCGACATCATCGTTCTCGGAATACGGTATGCAACAGTTAAATCTCGAACACGCACTCCACCTTCATATTTCTCAACAATCTCTTTTTTCAGTTCCATTGTGATTCTAGTCTTTTTTTTATTTTTCTGTTGCCTTTTTGCAATTCATGATTAATAAAAATAATAAAATTTTACTTACAAATTAAAATCAGAAGAAATTTAACAAAGTTATAAACTGTGGTACCGCGAACGTCTAGTCTGGTCTGGTCTAATACATCGATAGTGCTACTTGCTCATAGATGGCGCGTATAATTGAATTAAGTCTTATACCAAGCAAAATTTGTTTCATCCAAACAGGACGTATTCTGAATTGGATGTATTCTAAAGCAGACGTATACCGAGATACCACTGTATACAAAAACATGAATAAATTAATCATATTATATTTAAAAGTTTTTGTATTATTTACTTCATTTAATTTATTGAAAAATATAGAAATCATTAACTGCGATTAATAGAATAGTCATAGAAACATATTTACCACATAAATCTTGTATCACTTATATGTATATACATTAAACACTCATAAACTAAAACTACATAATGCATTTGAAAACACTCATTATTTGTACAATTTATTGATTTGCTAGATTGAAAGGTTGTTGATCACTGTATATAGATCAGTGGTGCACAAACTGTGATCACAACCCCCAGAGGGGGTCACATGAAAATTTTTCGGGGTTACCAAATTTTTCATTACATAAATATTTACTCTCATATACATAAATAAAACCATAGTTTCATAAAATTATGTGTTTTATTCAGACCTCTAATAAGGCAGAAACATAAACACAAATCCCAGAATTTCACTTTTAATTATGTTGATGATTAAAAAAAGTCTACTGTCTATCCAGTGGTTGCAACAAAATTTTACACAAAATGGGGGTCAGAAATGAAAATAGTTTGTATACCACTGTTATAGATGACCTGTTTATTAGACTTCTACAGTTTCCAAACTAAGTAATATGATTTCTTACACATAATCTGAATTATGTTTTTAAAAGGCAATTTGAAAGTGAATGAGTTAGATGCAATGGGGGAGGTTATATGACAAATTTAAATTGCAATTAAACTGATCAAATAGCTTTGATTTAATTTAGGAAATGTATAAATCCTTTACACTCCCCAAACATTTTTTTGCCACCAATTTTCTCAAAACCATCAAAGATAGGTTTTAAGAGAAATTGCAATTTCAGCATATATCCCAGATATGGGGAAAAGGATTAATTAAGTGATTTCACACAGTACTCCAAACTATTTTCAGCAGTTATTCCATAAATATTAATGCATTTAAGGAGTATGCTATCACTACAGCAAGGCTGTATTGATAGCATACTACTCCATGGTTTTACATCTCTTTAGTAAACAAGATTGTTGTTCATGAACCTAAAGTTATCCAGTCAGTCACACTTTTAATTGGGCAAAGAAGCACAAGAAGCATAGAATAGAGAACAAAATAATTCTATGATTACACAGAAGTTCAGTTGATGTTATAATGAAAAATGTTATTCCCAGCTTCTAATTTCATCATATTCTTATGTTTCTAGCTGAAGGAAACTACCAAAGAAAAAACAAAGAAATTTTCATCAGAGGTACTGCAACTTCTTTCTGAACCGGAAGCATCATATGTTGAAAAAAGTGATAATGCAGGCCTACTAAACATAATAAAATGAGTCAAAATTAAAAATTCAATCTTAATATAACTCAGGCTATAATTATTTATTTATTTGTAACACTAATGAAGTTATTTCAATAAAAATATGTTTGTACTCAGTTACAAGTGTGCCTTTCTGTTTACTAACATCATGGTTTTTAACAAACTCAACCTTTGCAAACTTTACACTGAAGATTTGTATATCAAACAATTCATATTTGTAATAAATATATGTGAATGTCAACAAGTTGTTCAAAATATTTTACTTCCCTCCACTGAAATTCAGTTATACACATGCACACATGTAAAACTATATATATAAGATATATATAGTTATATATGTGATATATAACTATAGATATATATATAAGCTATTTCTAAAATAATGAAGCAAACTTTAAAGAATGATCCTTCACAAAAATAAAAAAAAACAAAAGAAAGGCATATAAACATATGTCCTGAAATAGGCAAGTTTCAAACTTCTTACCACAGTGTCAGATGCAATAATTTTATTACATACTTTTTTAGTAACTCTTTTACATAGGAATACCCTTTACACTCTTTTACATCATCTTTTCTGAAGAAATATTCAAACTACTCTCCACATGTACCTATGCATGCTTAGAAATGTTGGAGAATGAATTGATCTAACACTATTTTGAAGGTTCTAGATCTCCTGCAAACAGTGGTGCAGACATTGACAATACATTGAAACAGTATGTCCACATTGTCAATGAGAGCAGTATACACTAGCATCTTCAGATAGTCCCATAGATAAAAATCCAAAGGATTCAGATCAAAGAATATGTAGACCATGCCACTGGACCAGTTTTGCCTATCCATCAGTGCTGATAGGTATGGATTAGTGCATTACTTTAGTCAAATGTTATGTAAGAGTTATGTAAATCTGTCTTGAAGGTAACACTGTTATAAGAAGTTTGTTTTCTCAAAGTCTTAAAAATCTTCATTCTTGGACATATGTTTATAAGCCTTTCTTTATTTTTCTGTAAAGAATCATCCACCAATGTTTCTGAAATAGTGGAACAAACTTTGAAGATGACTCCTCACAGGAAAATAAAGAATAAAGACTTATAAACATATGTCCAAGAAATTAAAATTTTCAAGAATTTTGAGAAATCAAACTTCTTATACAATGTAAGGTTCAAGACAGATTTTCTTACCTAACTAAAGTGTGATATATATATGGGATACCATAAATAAAAGTATTCAATTATGTTAATTATTAAAATCATTATCTATATATCTATATCTGCATATGAATCAGCAACATATTTGTTGTATGCACTGTATAATTAATGAAGTAGCTTTACAATGCATACTAATAAAAATAAAAAAATAAATCACTACTAATATTTAATCATACATTTAGGAATAGTCAGTTAAATGCCATAAGTTTTGACAATAAATTATTAACCACTGTGAATTTGTCAACTGCTGAACTCACTGTTTTCAAAATGGGGACCACATTAAGTATGTGGGTAAAATGTTTTATTTTTAAAAGACAGAATGAGTGTCTTTTAAAAATAAAACATTTGTTGCTTGCAATACCTAATGGTAAATTTTAGTACTAATTGCTTTTCACAGAAATGTCTTTTGCATGTCCTGAAATGCCACCCTATCATATTTGGTTTCATTTGGACTGCCAAATCTCTCCAAACAGTACTGAATAAGGATATTTTAATTATGATCACATCATTTAGTATATAAACTTTATTTTAACAGTTGTTATATTATTATTTATTCAAAAAATTAAATAAAAAATAATAATTTTAAGTGTCTAAATTTAAGCTTAGTTCATACAGAAAGAAATCACTGGCAAAAAATGGGAAGCAAAACAAATACTGCATTGGCAGTGATGTCCTTTCAAACAAACTTATGCAATTGCATTTTAACATGCTGAAATTTTCTATTAGCAAAAGGCATTCTCCACTAATTGAAATGACAAATTTTTGGAGGTAGAAAGGAGATTTAAACACAGCTACAAAACATATACTTTCTAAATTATATTCTTTTAATTATTATAATTAATTTTGAAATTTTCTTTTTGATAAAAAAAAAAAAAATGGATGAAACTAGCATAAACAATTTGCTATTATAACCTGTCGTATCATTTTAACAATGTTTGTTGTTGTGGGTTCCTTTGACTTTTTTATTCCTAAGGGCATGGTCTAGAGCAGTGTTTTTCAACCTTCTTGAATACACGACCCCTTTACAAGTTAAAAAATTCTGGCGACCCCCCTTAGGGCCATATTAAAACTATATCAGTGATTTTAAAAACTATGTATTTAATTTTCTCTCTGTTGAGACAAATTATTGTTGATTAAAGTGAAAATTTCAGAAGAATCGACAATAACTTAACACACATAAAGTATGAATCTTCCTTTAATTATAACATTCGGCACAGGAAGATGTTGACCTTTTTTTTTTTGTTTAGGATCAGAATTTTCAGCTTCTACGTTTCTACTTCTTATTTCTTTTTGCAGATCAGCTCAACACTTTTTCCGCTATCATTTTCTGGGGTGGGCCATAATTCTCACTGAAATTGTAGTTTTTTTAATGTAGTGTAGGACCTACAAACACTTGTCTTTTTCTTTTACCTGCGACCCCCCATGTAAGGCTGTAAGTGTTTTTCAACCTGTGGGTCGCGACCCCCAAGAGCGTCGCGACCCACAGGTTGAAAAACACTGGTCTAGAGCTCTTATAAGGTCTCATATGACTCATTCAGAGTTGTAATTGTACCCTGTTGTTCACATATGATTGCTCATTTTCTATTCTCATTTTGTGAAATGGCAGTGAGAATCAAATTTATTATGTAAAAATAAATCAGTTAGACATTTACTAGTGAAAGTAAAAGCAAAAGCAGAATGTTATCTAAACTATGCATAAAGTTCTCCACAGTAAATAAGAGTTAAGCAATCTACTCTCAAATTTGGGTCATTGGATATTAGCCATACTAGGTATCTAGTTAATTAAAACTAAAAATAATAATTAAAACTTTGACCTTTACACCAAAACCAAAATTAAAAATAAAATAAAATCAATTGAAATGTATTTTGGAAAGTATGGATAAAGTACTTGTTATCCATCTTGATTGATTTGGTTATATTTCATCCAGACAATCAGAGTTAAGTCTCTATTTATAGCACTTCTTTGTAAAGTATTACTTTCGGTTTTGGCAATAATGAAACATTTTGCTTTTAATATATATTATTTTCCTTTTAATATTTTTTGAGTTAATAATAGAGTAAATGTTAAATAATTATATATTATTATATTTATTTTATAGTGAAAATGTTTACCTGTTATCCACAGAAGGCAATGTCTGATTAATCAAAGTAAAAATACAACAATTGTCCTATTATTATGCTAGGACCAGATGTTTCATTCACTCAAATATATATGTCCTCTAAACCAATGTCTGATAAACTCAAGATTATTTATTTGATATATTAAAAATTTTTGAACAAATATTCTTCCAAAACAATTTTTTCTTAAAGTATAAGATGAACTTTGAAAACCAACAGAAAATGATCAAAACTAGTCAGTCAATAAAAACCAGAACTAATTAATGTGTAATTATTAATGTTTAATTAGTTCAGAAATATGATGAATTGAAATTAAAATATTTTAAATTGTAACTAATCTGACCAACTAATATATTACTGGAAAAATCTAGAAAATTGTACTCTCTATTTAAGCAATAAATATGAGTTGTAAGAATGTCTATTATTTGCTTATTTTTGAGTTTTAGAAGTATTTAATTTCTAATAATGATATAATAATGATGTATTACTTTCAATGATTTATTTAAAAAAAAGTCATACAATATAACAATAATCTTTCATATTTGTAAATGNAGTATAAAAGATGTAGTTTCTTCTTTAAAGATGTGGAGATTGTATTAATTTTAAAGAAGAAAAACACCTCGCTTTCTGCTGATATATATAGATCAAAAGCATTTGTGATGAAAACTAATGTGATTTGCTGGATTAAATGAAATGTTAAAAATATTCAAGATAAAATAGAGAAAGAAGATTAATTATAATTTATACGAATAGTTATTAAAACAAAACCAACAATTTATTATCTGATTTTTATTTATTATATTATAATTTCTTTGTTTTTGATTAATACATAAATTCCTATAAATATCAATCCTTAACAGAATATGCCAATTAAAATGAAATTTGCATCTTATGTTGAAATTAACAACACCTAACTCAATAACATAAAAACCAGCAAAATTTTCACTCATTGTAATTGGATGAGAATGTTTGCTTGATACTTGTTCACTTGACACTTGAAAATGTTTGCTTGACAAGTGTCAAACATTTTCATCCAATTTCAATGGACATTTTTGGGCTAAAAACCTAAACATGAAAGTGGATGAAAATGTTTACTTGACAAGTGAGTAACAATTTTGCTGATTTTTATGTTATTAAGTTAGGTGTTCTTAGTATATTAACTAGCATTTAGCAGTTGTCCATTATTTTGAATTATTTCAAAATCCAATTTAAGCCTTTTTTTCATCTATTTTAAAATCAATTTTCTCCTTATAAATATTCATTATACAATTAAAAAATATATCTTTTCAAGATATCACATTTTCATTCCATCATTTAGAATGATTATTAATTAAACATATACAAAATACAGAAAGAATTTGTACTACTAATGCTTGAACATAACTATTATAAAAATCATTATCAGAGAGCATGAAATATTAAATGGATATCCATTTCCTAATATATTAATGTTAAAATTTTTAAATATGAAAGTAATTCAAAGTTCATAAATTTATATAAATTGTTGAGTTGTTAGTACTAATATCAATTTATCTGTTTAAATAATATATCATAGAAACTTCTAAATTATTATAAAATAGTCTAATATAAAATGTTTAAAACTTAATTCTAATTGTAATAATTATTAAATTTTTAATATTATAAATATTTTAACTTAATAAATTCACTAATCATCATAATGTTAAGTTGTAACAATATCTATATACCTTTTTAACTATAGTCTGCTGTGAAGATAAATCTTTTGTCGAAATTCCTTCTGTAATTGCTGGAGGAAATTGCGTACCCTAAAATAACAAAAGAATTTCATTACAAAGAAACAAATTCATCATTTTTTTATAGAAACAAGAAATGCATTTAAATTATTTTCTTAATTTTTCTTTATATTATTAATTACTAGCAGACCCTGCCACATGTTGTTGTGGCTCAAAATGTATCTATTATAAATGTATAACACTTCCCCCGTGGGGGAAACTTTTTCGAAAAATAAAAATACTTAATACTTAAAAAATACTTATGTACACTTAAGTTGAAACATATAAAATGTATTCCAAAAGTTTTAAGAATGAGCAAGCATTTTTGATATTTTTAACTTTACACCTTTTTATAATTTACATGTAATAAACTTTCATGCAATTATGTGATGATAGTATATTATGATAATACAAGCTTTTGAAGTGAAAGTTCTATAAAAATCAGATTATTATAAGTGGCATAAATGATTTAAAACTGAACAAATTGCTATAATCAATGATCAATGTAGTGGATGACCTGAAACCACAAGAAATGTAAAAGCACAGAAAATTTGCTATTCTTTCTTGTGGATATTCTAAGTAGAAAATATATTAATTAAAAAAATTAATTTTATGCAAAGTAATTGGCATAATTATCATCATATAAAATTTTGTCTACTATTAATAGATGTGTACAGATATATCAATTCCTATAAATATCAATCCTTTACAGAATACTCCAATTAAAATAAAATTTGCATCATATCTTGAAACTGTGTTTAATATGAAATATCATATTTTAAAAATTTTTTTAACTGATCAAAGACTTACTCTAATGAAGATATAAAAATTACTAAAATACAATAATTAAAATGTATTTTACTCAAATAAAAACCAAAAAGTAATTTACACTTATATTTTATTTTGTTATTTTTAAAATACCTGAAGTATTGATATTTAAGATGCAATAAAAAAATATTAATATTGGTTATATTTAATGGCAAATTTCAATACAGTAGACCCCCTGTAACATGGGTTCATATAGTTCGGATTCCTATATCACGGCGAAAAAATTGTGACAGTATTTATACAAACACGCTAAAAAAACTCGTATAATTCGGTAAAACATCATCGCCGACTTGTGTCACGACAGGATTGGTCGAATCTAGACCAATAGTGGATATGTACAAACCGTTTAGTTTAAACGAGCGGACCTACTAAAAACCATTTATTATTTAACGGCCATAAAAATTATATTTATATTAATGATGTCTCCAAAGTTCAGCAAATTTTTCGCAAAAGAAATAATTTATCAGGAAGCATGCAAGCGCCATTCGATGACAAGCTCCACGACAAAAACAAGCTTAAGCAATGGCATCGTCAAACGGTGCACACTCGGTAAGTAATCCTACAATTTTTTGTTTATAGCATAGTTTATATGGATTATTCCCAAAAAATTATATGTATTTTGGAAATGTTGAGTCGAATTAGTCTAGAATCGATTAATTTTATGGAAGAAAACCTTTCAAACAGCCGTAGTCTGTAAACTGCATATGTGCCAGGCTGTGATTGGCTCATGTATTTAAGGACTCGTAGAAAATGGATTCATAAAAACCTGAACATATCTACCGTGTTATGGGGAAGTCGACTGTATATTATATCTATGAATTCAAAATATTTTTCTATGTTATACCTTTAGAACAAATTCACTAGAATCAAAAGTATCATCACTGTAATAAATATTCTCCACAGAATTTAAAATTTCTTCTTCCACTGCAGGATCACAATTACTTTCTTGAATATCATCCTTAAAATTAAAGAAAATTATTATTAATAATCATATTAATTAATAAATATTTTTAAAAAAATAAAACTATATCTCGATTATAAGAATGTTCAATGAAAATTTCTTCCCAAAACTAAACTTTAAATGAATTAACACTCAAGATAATCTGATTTAACCAGAAAATCACATTAATTCTCAGCACAAATGTTTTCAATTTACACAGATCTGCTTCAAGTTCTGAATATTTGTTCTATAATGGAACACTCAAAAGATTGATGATAAACTACAAATTTAAATTTAAAATGTAAATACAAAAACCATTTGGACGTTAAAATAAGCATCAGAAAATTAAAATTACAGAAAAATATTGTAAAGCACTTGCCTAGTATAAAAGATGTAGTTTCTTCTTTAAAGATGTGGAGATTGTATTAATTTTAAAGAAGAAAAACACCTCGCTTTCTGCTGATATATATAGATCAAAAGCATTTGTGATGAAAACTAATGTGATTTGCTGGATTAAATGAAATGTTAAAAATATTCAAGATAAAATAGAGAAAGAAGATTAATTATAATTTATACGAATAGTTATTAAAACAAAACCAACAATTTATTATCTGATTTTTATTTATTATATTATAATTTCTTTGTTTTTGATTAATACATAAATTCCTATAAATATCAATCCTTAACAGAATATGCCAATTAAAATGAAATTTGCATCTTATGTTGAAATTAACAACACCTAACTCAATAACATAAAAACCAGCAAAATTTTCACTCATTGTAATTGGATGAGAATGTTTGCTTGATACTTGTTCACTTGACACTTGAAAATGTTTGCTTGACAAGTGTCAAACATTTTCATCCAATTTCAATGGACATTTTTGGGCTAAAAACCTAAACATGAAAGTGGATGAAAATGTTTACTTGACAAGTGAGTAACAATTTTGCTGATTTTTATGTTATTAAGTTAGGTGTTCTTAGTATATTAACTAGCATTTAGCAGTTGTCCATTATTTTGAATTATTTCAAAATCCAATTTAAGCCTTTTTTTCATCTATTTTAAAATCAATTTTCTCCTTATAAATATTCATTATACAATTAAAAAATATATCTTTTCAAGATATCACATTTTCATTCCATCATTTAGAATGATTATTAATTAAACATATACAAAATACAGAAAGAATTTGTACTACTAATGCTTGAACATAACTATTATAAAAATCATTATCAGAGAGCATGAAATATTAAATGGATATCCATTTCCTAATATATTAATGTTAAAATTTTTAAATATGAAAGTAATTCAAAGTTCATAAATTTATATAAATTGTTGAGTTGTTAGTACTAATATCAATTTATCTGTTTAAATAATATATCATAGAAACTTCTAAATTATTATAAAATAGTCTAATATAAAATGTTTAAAACTTAATTCTAATTGTAATAATTATTAAATTTTTAATATTATAAATATTTTCAATGTAGTGGATGACCTGAAACCACAAGAAATGTAAAAGCACAGAAAATTTGCTATTCTTTCTTGTGGATATTCTAAGTAGAAAATATATTAATTAAAAAAATTAATTTTATGCAAAGTAATTGGCATAATTATCATCATATAAAATTTTGTCTACTATTAATAGATGTGTACAGATATATCAATTCCTATAAATATCAATCCTTTACAGAATACTCCAATTAAAATAAAATTTGCATCATATCTTGAAACTGTGTTTAATATGAAATATCATATTTTAAAAATTTTTTTAACTGATCAAAGACTTACTCTAATGAAGATATAAAAATTACTAAAATACAATAATTAAAATGTATTTTACTCAAATAAAAACCAAAAAGTAATTTACACTTATATTTTATTTTGTTATTTTTAAAATACCTGAAGTATTGATATTTAAGATGCAATAAAAAAATATTAATATTGGTTATATTTAATGGCAAATTTCAATACAGTAGACCCCCTGTAACATGGGTTCATATAGTTCGGATTCCTATATCACGGCGAAAAAATTGTGACAGTATTTATACAAACACGCTAAAAAAACTCGTATAATTCGGTAAAACATCATCGCCGACTTGTGTCACGACAGGATTGGTCGAATCTAGACCAATAGTGGATATGTACAAACCGTTTAGTTTAAACGAGCGGACCTACTAAAAACCATTTATTATTTAACGGCCATAAAAATTATATTTATATTAATGATGTCTCCANAATTTATCTGTTTAAATAATATATCATAGAAACTTCTAAATTATTATAAAATAGTCTAATATAAAATGTTTAAAACTTAATTCTAATTGTAATAATTATTAAATTTTTAATATTATAAATATTTTAACTTAATAAATTCACTAATCATCATAATGTTAAGTTGTAACAATATCTATATACCTTTTTAACTATAGTCTGCTGTGAAGATAAATCTTTTGTCGAAATTCCTTCTGTAATTGCTGGAGGAAATTGCGTACCCTAAAATAACAAAAGAATTTCATTACAAAGAAACAAATTCATCATTTTTTTATAGAAACAAGAAATGCATTTAAATTATTTTCTTAATTTTTCTTTATATTATTAATTACTAGCAGACCCTGCCACATGTTGTTGTGGCTCAAAATGTATCTATTATAAATGTATAACACTTCCCCCGTGGGGGAAACTTTTTCGAAAAATTTCTTCTTAGTGTACATTCTCTTGACGTACCCTATTAAAACGCAATCAAAAACCCACATCTAAAATAGTATAATAGAAGCCAAGTTCTTCACGGTAAGCCTTAATCCTGTCTTTCTCCCCACGGGGAGAATATCGAAAAATCCCATCTTAGTGTACATTCTGTTGACGTACCCTATTAAAACGCAATCAAAAATGTAAAAAACCGCATCTAAAATAGTATAATAGCAGCCAAGTTCTTTACGTTAAGCCTTAATCCTAACCATCTCCCTTCAGTGGGGGAATTTCAACACGTATATTATATAAAAACACGTGCATATTCAAATGCAGCATTGTGTCAAAATTTCAAAGGAATCAGTAGGAACAAACGAACATTACATTTTTATTTATATAGATAGATAGATGATGATCTGCTTTAGTTCATTTTCACAGAAAAGCGTAATGCCTCACAGAAAAGCAAACTTAGGGTGTTGTACTCGGAACGCCATCTGTTGGGCATAAAAGCCTTAACCTAGATTACATAAAAGACATAACCTAGATTATATGTTTTAATTTATATGAATGTTTAACGGAATAATATATAGCCTATGTCCACCCTGAAGTTTCATTCTAAATATTGGTGAAAGAATTTTTGAAATCAGATGAGTAGTTTCGAAGATTACCCGCTACATCCAAACTTACTTACAAACATTACCTCTTTATAATATTAGTATAGATAATTAAAGCAAATTAATGAAAAGTACAGTGCAATTGTGATTTACAAAGATACTATATTCCTGCAGCATGTACTGTACATAAATAAATATTCACATAAATTATGACCAATTATGCCAGTGAATGTATCTATTAAAATTGATAGATGCAGTTCTGCAAATGTTTTAGTAGTCCCAAAATAAAAATTTTTTAAGTTTTTTTATGCAGATAATTAAAATTGACAAAGAAACTTAAATTTTCCTGTAGTTCAATAATGCTAGTTTTCAAAAAGTAGTAGAAAAACTTCTTTCCTTTTGCTGGAATGTTATCAAAATTATTTATTGTTCTTTAAAAGTATTATAGTGGACTGAAAACTTTGAAAGCATCATCAACTGACATTGTTTGAGATATCTGAGGTTCAAATTTTATTTTTCTCTAAGCTTGTTTTGACATTTTTCTTAGCTGATGGTCAACAATTATGACCTGTCAACAAACCTGGACAACAATTACGACCTGTGACCAATAAAGATCTCTAACATTTTTATTAGAAGAATGGATTCATCACTCATTAAACTGCCACATTAATGCATATACAGTCTTCGATTCATGCACACTTCTCTCCAAACTTTCAAATATTAATTTAAATGGGAACGAACATCTTGCATTGTTCAATTTCATATCCTTGTTCCCTCCATTCATTTAGAATCATGTTTTTGTGCTTTAAGAGATTTCTTTCTCAGCACTACCCTTAATGCTCAGACTTTGCATTCCCCGATATTAGAGCTTGCGCACCNACTATATATATATATATATATATATATATATATGAGAAAAATTGCCCTAAAAAGCTGGCAAGGGCTCTTGATTGACTTTCCCAGCACTTGATCAGGAGATTAAGGGGATCAGGAAGTAAGTATAATAATTTCAATTATACTACAATATAAGACTTAAATAATAAAAGCTTAAAAGGAGTAATTTTGTCAAATTATGATAAATTTCTCAATTTATAAAAAAAGAAATATTTAAGTTTAAGAATACTAAGACTCAAACTATTCAGCTGAAGATTAAAGTTTTGGGGGACACCATGTTATGAGTTTTCATTATAAATAATTTTTATTATTAATTATTGGAAAAAGACAAAAGGCTTAATTTTGAGGGGAGAGATGAGTTTTTACAAATATTTTAAATGCCAAATGAATAAAATTTTCATTAAGTCTGACCTCATTCAAGGTATTACAGCATATAACCCCCTTCTATTAACCTCCGTCTAACCACTGAAAATTTAATAGCTTTAATGCTCCATATATAGAAATAACCTTGCCAAGTTTCAAAATTTTTGGTTCATCTAATTGTGAGATATAATTATGGTAACTATATTACTATATTTTTTTGGAGAAAATAAAGGATAAATCAGAAATGATTTCATAATAAAAAAAAAGCAGGCTTCATTTATTTGTTTCACAAAAACTAAAAAGCTATATTAACATTTATTATAAAATATAAGTGTATAGTGTATATATATGTATAAAAAGTAAATATTACCATTATTTAAAATGCTATATATATATAGCATTTTAAATAATCATAATTCATAATATTTACCTTTTAAAATATTTAATTTTAATAAACTTTGCAAGAATAAACCTTTTAATAAATCACGTTTACTTTAAAAATTCATAAAGCTGTGGCTCAAAATGTATCTATTATAAATGTATAACACTCTCTTGACATACACTATTAAAATGCAATCAAAAATTCAAAAAACAACATCTAAATAGAATAATAGAAGACCAGTTCTTCACAGTAAGCCTTAATTTTGTCCCTCTCCTCCGCAGGGGGAATTTCAACATCTATATAATATAAAAACATGCGTGTATTTGAATGCAATGTTGTCAAAATTTCAAAGCAACCGGTTAAGAACTTTCAGAGATTTAAGATTTTGAACAAACAAACATTTACATTTTTATTTAATATAGATTTATGTCAAAGTTGCATTTGGTATATCTGCATTCAAATAGTATCAGGGATGGTTCAATAAAATGCAAGATTTGAACTTATTCATCAAAACTTATTTCATCCCCTTCAAAGTAATCCCCTCCCACTGCAATGTACTTCTGTCAATGTTTTTTCCAATCCTCAAAACATACTTTAAAGTTTTTTCATGAAATTCCTTTAGAACTTGCAGTAAATTTTGTTTGATGGCATCAATCAACTCAAAACAGTGACCACAAAGTGAAAATTTTAGTTGAGAAAACAGGAAAAAGTCACAAGGTGCCATATCAGGTGAATATGAAGCTTGCAAAACCATATTTGTTAAATTTTTGGTCAAAAATTCACAAACAAGAGCATTGTGAGCAGTGCATTATCATGATGCAAAATCCACAAGTTTTCTCTCCACAAATCAGGTTGTTTTCTACAAACTGCTTTACACAAACGACACAAAATGTTCAAATATTATTCTTTGTTTGGCCAGCCAGAAAGAATCTGTGAAGCACAACACCACAACAATCAAAGAAAACAGTGAACATGGCCTTGATTTTTGACTGACTTTGACATGGTCTTTTCAGTCTTGTTTCACCTTTCAAGCACCATACACTTGATTGTTAAGCTGTTTTGGTGTCAAAAGCATAAATCCGTTTCATCATCTGCAATGATGCATTTTAAGAATGATTCGCCTCAAGAAAGCATTTCCTCAATCACTCAAATGGATTATTTTTGGAAAAAATTCAATGTTTTTAGGATGACTCAAGAAGTGATACACTGCAAGCCCAAATAATCTTTTAAAATTGTTTGACAAGATCCAAATTATACTGGAACATGTTCAATAATGTCAATTAAACTTCACTTCTAATACTGGAGGTAATATAATTCTCTCCACCTGAATAAAGGTTTTTATTCAGGTGGAAAGAATTCAATAATGTCTCTAATTGTCAAACTAACTGACACCTAAATGTGAATTCCAGCACATAATAAACAAAGAAATTTTAATGTTCAAATGTTTTTGGCCATCTTTTAGATGCCCTCATCATTAATAAATGCACAAAAAAATACAAAAACAGTTCTATCTTTTGAAAGTTTCTAACTTTCGAATCTCACCACATTCCAATTTTTAAACATTTAAACAATGTCTGATACATTCTCTGTTGGAATGAGGCTACTCTTATACATAGGGTTTTTGACCAGCATGACTTACATTTGTTAGAGGATTAGAAAGTTGTATAGCGGGCATGAAGGGAGATTGCATTAACTCCAACTATCTTACAGTACTGCAATCATGGAAGTATTGTTTAGATTGCCATAGATTATAATAATAATAATAATAATTTTATTGGTAATTATTTATTTAATTTATGTGATGTAAAGGAAACAATTTCTGTATCAAACATCATTAAATGTTTAAAAATTGGAATGCAGCAAGGTTCGAAAGTTAGAAATTTTCAAAGAATAGAACTGTTTTTGTATTTTTTTGTGCATTCATTCCTGATGAGGGCCTCTAAAAGATGGCCAAAAATATTTGAACATTAAAATTTCTTTGTTTATTATGTGCTGGAATTTGCATTTAGGTGTCAGTTAGTTGATTATATAGTTCCAATTTATGTGTGTTATTTTTTTGTCCCTAATTGTTAAATGATGATCATTGAGCACTAGATTTGAGTGACAGATTGTTCATCAGTTGAAATAGATGGTCTACTAGGGTGTGGTTCATCTCCAACATGTTCTCTGCCTTCCTTGAACATCTTATACCACCCAAAAACTCTTGTTTTTGATAGACTATCATTACCAGAGACTTTTTGAAACATTTCTTTTTAGCAATAATTCCATTGCAAAAACAAAATTTAATGCACATTCTTTGATTAATTATACTTGACATTTTGAAATTGCCAGTGAAAAAATTCTTTACACACAACACAAGTGCTTATTTGTAAACAAAAACAGATGATGATGTATGGATTGCTGCTAGATATCAATGGAAATCACACCAAATGACAAAAAAATGATGACAGTGTCCTCTTGTACAGTACACCCATTGTTTAAATAAACCATTCCCAAAACTTTTTGATCACAGTAGTAAATGCATGTTTCCAATGTTTTGATTTTTAATTGGGTTTTACACCAGTCCACAAATTGTTCACTAATGAAAATACTTGTCCCATTGGGGCATTACATCTAGGGAGGCATAAACAAAAATTTGACAATTTTTAAAATGGTTTTAAGAGATATGTGTTCATCTGTGAAATATTTAACATTTTGAACCAATTTATTGATACATTGACAGGACCTATTGCTTTGTTGAGATTCTTAGATCTTTTAATGATAACAAACTTTTAATGCATGGTACTTTGTCAGATTTGTTTGCTGTCATTTATATTTTAGTTCCAAGAAAATGTTTTCCTCAATCTTCTCTGACTAAAGATGGGTTTCTCATAGTAAGACCCATTTAAATACTTTCATTTCCATGATAAAGCTGTCCCAGCTATTTAAATAATCAATAGAAAAAATATTATGCATTGCATGAAATGAATTAAGTAAATTGAATATTGGTGCTGTACGTTTGATGGAAATAATAAATTAAATATTGGTGTCAATATCTAATTTATTATTTCAATTCACAAAATAAAGGACAAAATTACCATTATAGAGAATAAAAAAATCTAAATGACAAATTAGTGAAATAAAAGACTATCCTCTTAAATAAAGGATCTATTGTCACCATAGATATAATGCAAAATAGACACCAGTGAGCATGCATGCACGCATGCGCACACACAGTTTTATACGAGATTTTTACATTTTTGGGCTCTTGGAATATCAAAAACATCAGAAAATGCAAAAAATCAGGGAGGGTCAAAATTTGGTCAATTACCATACTTTCCCTATGTTATATTCTATAACAGGTGGAAAAGTTACTAACAAAATAAATACCATTGGCACTATTAATCATACCAAAAATTATATTGATAAAGTTAACAATCTTTACACATTACATAATGAAATACAATAAAATTTGATTATTAAACCATTTAATTTTTCTGAACTGTAATGTTTAACATAACTAGTGAAAAATACAATGCTTAATAGTAAAACACTCCACAAATACCTTAAAGATTGCCTTAAACACTTTAATTTTTATGTTAGACAAAAAACTAGCACATGTAAACTGAAACTATATACTAAACACAAAAATTCACACCTAAATGCTAATTCCAGCAGTAATTGAACAAAATTTTAATGTTGGAAGGTTTTGGCTGTCTTTTAGAGGCCCCCTCAGGAATGTATGAAACACAAAAACAGTTCTATCATTTGAAAACTTCTAACAGTTGAATTTAAAAATTTGGAACACAGCTGTATTCGACAGTTAGAAGTTTTCAAATGATAGAACTGTTTTTGTGTTTCATACATTCCTGAGGGAGCTTTTAAAAGACTGAAACATTCAAACATTAAAATTTTGTTCAATTACTGCTGAAATTAGCATTTAGATGTGAATTTTTGTGTTTAATTTTTATGTTCATAAATTATAAGGTCCTGTACTTACATTTCAATTGTATATTCTGGAATGTTTTAATTTTACATTTTATTCAAATGCAACCATCATTTGTTTTGTAAGTTCATCCTGAGAATGGACAATTAGATACAGCCAAAAACATTATAACTTAAAGTGTTTAATACAATTTTTTAGGTATTTATGGAATGTTTTCATTTAACATAATTTTGATATCCTACAATCTTAATCCTAACGATTTTAGATTTGAAATCATAGAATAAATTTTCAGAAACAACACAATCTATCAGTAAGATTAATACAGTCAATATGAGTTAATACAAATTGCTAAGGGAATAGTAGTTAGTTCACTTTATTGAAATATTCATTTTGACAATTTTCAGGGTTAAGGTCAAGGTTCTATAATTTAGGAAGTTAAGTATAATATAAGTAAGTAAAATATTTTCAATAATAAATTAATGTTCTAGATAATTTTCAAATCAAACAAAACAAGGAAGAGACAATATTTGCCATTTAAGCATGGAGCACTATATCAGTGTGGTTAAATGAAATAAAGCTAAATCTGTGATTTTTTTTTCTGTTGAAAATTGCTTGAAAACATAGAAAAGATTTTTGGCGCCAAAAGCGTAAAAAAAAAAAAGCCAAACCTCATCACTGTATGCATATGTTTGCATATATATTTAAAGGGATGGGCATCCTTAAACTTTAACCCATAATTTTTGAGTACAGTAGATTGATCTGCTAAAACCAGATGTTTGAATTGTTCTACATTTGGAGGTTGAACCCATCTTTGCTTACTAGGAGAAGAAAATCTATTCTACTCAAAACAGAACATTTATTTTACATTACCACTTTTTATTGTTCACATCAAAAAGTGTAAAAAACAATCATTATTGGAAATAGGGTTGTGAAGGTAATTTACAGTTCAATTAATGAATTCTCGTAAAAATTTTTGTTAGCTTTATTGGCATGAATATTAATTAACATTGTGACAATGGCATTTTGCCAGAATAATCATAAAATTTACTTTAACTTGAGAATTCACTTTATCCATATTTATTTAAGGCAAGCCAGCTGTATTGTTCTTCTATGACAAACTTCAAATATTACACACTAGCAAGAAGGCAATTCAAGTAATTCAGAGAAAGTTTTAAATCAATCAATCAATCAATCTAAAAAAGAAACTCACTAACCATAATCATGCTAGATGTTTTATTTAATTCCCTAAAAGGAATATTTAATGAAAATTTTTTTTTATTGTAAAGGTTGAACATGAGGAAATGCTTAAATGTGGTTATAATAGGAGACAAAACAATTTTACACAAAATTGTTTGGCTGATATTTTGACTGGCTAAAGTTTAATAGGATGGGATAAATATTTTAAGAGGTTATATGGAAAAATAAAAGTTCTTTGTTCAAATAAATTCTTATTTGTTTTCCTGCTATAAAAAACATTTGATGAAAAAATGCACTTTTATATTTTTTCTATATATATATATTTTTTACAGAAATAAATTCTGAAAATAAAAAAGACAAAAAATAATTTATATATATAACAAAAACAATTTCCTTTGTTATTTTTTTATGCTGTTATTAAAGTCTAAATTATTAAAACAGAATAAAATGCCAATAAAACAAATCATTTATCATGTATATGTTTAGAACTACATGAACAGTGTATTGAGTTATAAAACAATGCAATAATTAAAAATCATTTAATCACTTGTTTAACTGATTATATAACATTATAAAAAATTAAATGAAATTATTTAATCAACTGCCTATAGACAACTTGTCTGAATATATACACATTGTTTTTAAAAAAGCAATAATCACATTGAACAATTTCTACATGGCATTACTGTGCAAATTTAAATTTATATTCTTAAACCAACAACAATAGTAACTTTTTATTTGAATATTTTTGTAGTATAATCAACAAAGTTAAGGAGAGCATTTAAACTAAGTTTGTTATAGTCTCAATTCAATTTTCAAACTTTTATTTTGCAAATACAAAAATAAACAAATAATTTTGCTTAAAGTATTAATTTATTGTTTTTAAGACATGATACAAACAATAAAAAACTTCTCCCTAACTTACAAAATATTTACTATCACATAACATCAGCATTCTGTCAATAATTACATTGTTTAGGATATGACATGCATCTACATATGATACACAGTAAAGTTTGTTAATCTGAGATCAAAATGATGCCAGATTATTGTATTTTGCAAAATTTGATAAGTTAGCCTATATGTAATCTGAATGTTACCAGACATTGCTATAAATTTTATACCACAGCATGCTGCTGTATGCTTCCAATTCATGGCATAAACATGTATCAGACACAGGAAAGCACCAGTAAAAGTGTTCAACCCAACACAAGCAAGATACTGTAACAAAATGAATCATTTGATGTTTTTACACAAAATGTCAGGTATATTCTTTGAGCTATAATATTTAAAATACTTCATCACTATACAGGATAAGGTATAAGTAACACTTTTTCTGAATGTACAGTAAATCTGATGTTCAGGTAACAACTAGTAAATACTGGTTAACTTTAAATAAACAACAAGCTTACAGTACATGGGGATCATAAACCATCATATCAACACTCACCTAAAGGAACATAAAACATCTATCAACAATGGCCTCAACACCATAGCCTTAGCTACATATGCCAGTGACTCTGACATCAAGATGCATTTTGATCAAATGGGAATTCTGCATCATACGCACAATAGAGCATAACTCAAATACTTTTTTTTTACTCTTTAATCCGAATCAGTAAAACATGGTAGACTTTCTCTCAGCTATAAGGTTAGGTACTCCTTTATTGCAAACCACAAATGCATTTCGGGCCTCTATGAGCCCCTCCAGTGTAAATGCTACATACATAAAGCATAAAAAACAAAAAATTAATTTACAAATTTTTCACACGAAGATGATTTTTACAGACAACAAATAAATTTTTTACATATCTTAGAAGATAGAGCAACGCTCATAGAGACCCGAAATGCAATTGTGATTAGCAATAAAGGAGTACCTAACCTTACAGCTGAGAGAAAGTATACCATGTTTTACTGATTCGGATTAAAGAGACATATACTCAAAGTATGTATTCATCAGCTACCACACCTGATATTAAGAATAACTCAAATACTTAGAGCTTTTAGATATATATAAAACTACCAGAAGAAATGTGGCCATGAATTTCAAGGAGGCAGATTGCCCTCCTCAGCACGGAAGACATTTTTTAATCTCGTATAATTTTACACACTCCTTCATCCACAGAGATTATCATAGCAGATAATCCACAAATCAACAAGCCAGCATAATTTAAATAGAGGCATTCCAACACATTTGGTTCTAATTTTGAATGTTAAAAGCCCAATGATTCCCATTTAAAAGGAATGGAAGTAAACATTTTCTGATATGAGTTCTTACCTTTTAGTTGGTTTTTATTTTGGTTTATGAGCTTATTGTTTATTTGCATTTGATGTTTATTAGTCTTTTATTTCAGAGCTGTAAACAGTGTAAAAACAATTTAAGTGAAGAGAAGTTTTTTTTTTTTTTTCACTGTTTACAGACCTAAAACAAGAACAAAAATAAACTTAAAAACCAATTAGCATTAAAAGTGACTATACATTCAGAAAAAGTGTGCTACTTATGACTCACCCTGTATATGAAGTTCGATCAACTTCTGCACAAATTCTATTATTGTTTTTCTTTTCTCTAAATTCTTTACCAAACAAAAAATACAAAAATTTAATCCATAAATCGAATATGTTTAAATCATTACTAATAAATTTTCTAGAAGCAATAATTAATCAATTATTTAGTCCAATTATCTCAGAATGAAAAAAATGCGTCAAATTTACCTGTCTGGAAACAATAGATTTTAATTTCTTCTTCAAATCCATTAGTTTAAATTAAAAATGAAAAATTTCTTTGCTTATTATATTCTTCATTTGTAAATTCAACATAAAGCATAAATTTTATAAACGTAACAAATCACGAATTCCAACATTTTACAAATTAAAACAAACATGTCGTCTGCCCGTGTTACAAATGCCCTCTGGAGGAAAGGAGTAACCTTTTTAAAATAAAATTCGATGTATATTATTATTATTATTATTATTATGGTAAAAATAACATTTAGCATCGTTAAAATCTAATAATAAAACGATGTCTAAAATTTATATTAAAAAAATACAATTTAAATAATTTTTTCCCAAAGCCTCTATATCTCGAATTTCGGACTGAAGTACAGTATAATTGAAAGCTCATTTTGCTCAAGGTCTTAGAATATATTTTGCTAGCATAAATTGCAGACGGTCGGATGGCCGAGCGGTCAAGAGGGCAGCCTACCGTTCTGGGGGGACCCGGAATCGAATCCGGACGGGTCGATCAATCCCCAGAATTTTTACGAGGGTGGTCCGTCCGGATTTGTCGGGTCCCGTCTTTCACCACCAGCCGCCCCATTGTGGGCCTTGCCGTTCCCATAATGGGCTTTCAAAAAGAGGCCCACAGAGCGAAAAAAGTTTTTTAAAAAAAGCACAAATTGCAGTTGAGAAATATCTCTTTCAATATAGTACATAGTTGCAATTAACGCAGCTCTTCTCTGTTCAGCTACAAGTTTGGCTTGAGTATTGTTGTTTTTTTTTTTTTTTTTACTCTTTCCGCCCTGTGGGCAATAAGAGAGCTTCTTTTAGCAAGCCCATTTATGGGTTCGGCCAGGCCCACAATGAGGCGACCATTTAGGCCCGACCAGGTGGTAAGGGACGAGGCCCGACATATCCGGGCAGACCGCCCCTCGAAAAATTCCTGGGGATTTTTTCGACCGATCCAAATTCGATTCCGAGTCCCCGATGGTCGAGCGGTAGGCTGCCACCTTGATTGCTCGACCATCCGGCCGTCGAGTATTATCGGTTAAGGAGAGACAGGTATCGGAAACTATTGACAAACTATTTCTGTTAAGAGTACTGTATGTTAAAAATGTTTTATTTATACTTAATACAGGTATCTACTATATTCGCTACTACGTTAATAAAATACTATGTAGTACTATATAAGAATCCGTATATCTCAAAACCCTGTCGACCTCAAATTTTTTTCTCGTTCCTATTGAGATTCAAAATAGACGATTCAGATGTTTATCAGTAAATAGATTGTAAAAGAAAAACCAGTAGCTTGGCCTTCATATTCTCCCGATTTAAATCCTCTAGTTTTTTCATTATTTTTATTTTCCCTGCTGTTATATATGACAGAAATAAAGTATGGCTATCGGTCCTCCAAGATTTTTGCATTATTGGACTCGCGACCTTACAACGCTGAGAAATTAATAAAGATTTTATCCTTATTAGAATTCATAATTCTTTTATATATAAAACTCATCTCTAGGGACGGTCCGAGATACAGGCGCTCTAGGCGACTACCTAGTGCCTATATCGCGTGCAAAAATTTAAGGGCTTGAAAGACAGCATCAGTTAAAGGGTCATATTTTTCAATTATTTTAATTGGACATGTAGTCATGATACATCCAGAACTGTCGCTTATAGGTATGCAGGTTATTCAATGCACAAGGCTTCTAGTAATAAAAGGAGAGAATACCAAAACTGTTGGGCATGACCTACTCATCTCTACCCTCAAAATTAAACATTTTGTCATTTTAATAATATAAGTTTTTTTTTTTAAATAAAATCATATAACAGATGGTTCCAAACACAATTTTAACTTTATTGCTAGGAAAGTTTCACAACTCGTTGCTGGATTTTTTCATTATGAGGATATTTACCAATCTATGATTTATGCTACTCCTATTGACAATGCACAAGTTCTAAGAGATTGGATAATCAAAACCTTTGAAGCAATTTACAATATGCCTGGCGTATTTGAGCAAGTGCAACAATCAATGCTAGTCTGTTTTACAATCACACAATTACCTTTTGCGACACAACAACAGGCAGATGCAGTTTCGCATCGCAATCGCAAGTTCTCTGCATTGGGAGTCGTTTTAAAATCATGTAAAATCACGCGGATCAGTTTCTGCAACTGGTTTGGAGCCCGTATTTTCTACTTCAAGCCATGTTTGAAGTAGAAAATCCTCAAACATCCCAGTCAATTTGAAGGATAACAAACGTGGTTTTACTATTTTAATTAATCAATTCGCTAGTTGATTGTGAAATAGAAGCAGACAGTAAAATATAAGGAAGTTAGGAGGAGACAGCGTAAGTTTCTGTTGCTATTGTTTGGTGTGAAGCAGTTTTTTACTTCTTGCAGCCGTATTGGATCTTCCAAAACAATGGAAACAGCAGCTACTTCTCGTACTGTACTTAATGTAGTCTCAATGTCATTTTTATTTAAACATTACAGACTCATATTTATAAAAGTGGATCCTCCTTCCCCATTGTATATAAATAGTATAATGTACTTTTCACGAGACTCTCTCCCCATTGAATTGTAGCTTACTCATAACTAACCTAATGGATGGCTTCTAATATACAGATTGTTTCATACACGGTCCAGGCGATGCATAGTACTAGGCTGCGGTTCTAGAAGTTTAAAAAGTTCGAGAGTCCCGTTTTGGTAAAGCACAATAACGTTGTCAAAAATTCTTAAAAGAAACTCTCTTCACCAAAAAATCGAAAGTCACGGCGGTGTACTCCGTGCCAAGTGAAAAAGTCACCGACTAACTATAGGCCTATATAAAGGAATCACAGTTGCCAATTTTTGGGGGTCAATTTCTCCGCCCCCAGATGCCTATAGTAAGTTTGAATATCTCGTTCGAGATAATTGTTTTCTTAGGTAGTTTGCAAAATTTCAGCTTTCTCAATAAAGGGATTGTCGAAATATAAGCAATCAAAAAATGTAAAAAAGCCGAGAAAACAAAACTATGAAGTGCTGGATGAAAAAAACAAGTTTTTCATCCAGCACTTCAGACGCTCGAGAAAAAACTACTGGGTCTAGAATGCTCAAATTTTAAACTCGAGCCTTTATCGTTACCAGTGAGGTGCTGGCGAAACTTTCGGGTCAATAGGTCAAAGTTCACTATGTTCCCTATAGAGATGCTGTACTTTATTATCAATTTTACGATTGTAAGAATAAAATTGTATCGAAACAAATTATTTTCATTCAAAATGCTGTTCAGAATGACAAACTCAAATTTATGCAAATTAAAACATTTTATAACGATATTACTAACGGCGTATTGAAAGCGTTCGGTCGGCGGCCGTCGCTAAATTATATGTACTGCACAGTACAGTACGTTATCGTCTTATGTCTTGATGTAATAATGGGGTCAATCATTAACCAAAAACAATTGATATCTAAATAAAAACATTGATGTAAAAAATTGCGTTAAGTAAAAAATTATGACAATTTGGATGAGAGTCAATTTTTTTTTTTTTTTTGGTAAAGATAAGCTTGGCGCTTCGAAGCGAATTGTAAAAAACATTAATGCAGGCAAAAATCTTGTGAGTACCGCTTCGAAATGTCAAGCTTATCTTTACCAAAAAAAAAAAAAATTTCACTGTCATCCAAATTATCATAATTTTCTACTTGGCGCAACTTTTTTTTTATTTGGATAGACTGAATGGTTCCTGCTACTTCGCATTTTTACAGCCCAGACAAATTTATGAAACGAATTGTTTTATTTAAATAAAGGGGGAATGTTCCCAGTTTTGATATTTTGTGTATGTGTTAGGCTCAAAGAACAAAAACGCTCATTCAGCGAAAAAAAGGTCCACAACGCATTGTGACTAACTCAAAAGGAACACAAAACGAAATTCGCGTCGTAGCTTTCGTGATATTTGACCACAACGCGTTCTGAACGTTAGCTGATGCAACCACGATAGAGGGTGATACGATGCACAGTGGTTTGTAACTTTAAAATATGGGTTCTAGCCTCGAAACATTTCTATTTACAATTTTTAATAATGAACATCAGCTCTACAAGTTTTCTAGAAATTTAATTTTCATATTTTAAAAATTTCAAAGAAATAAAATGTATGGAGAAAAATACACATTTGGTTTTTTTGTTTTGCTTAAAAGTGCTAAAGATCAAACTACATATACTTGTAGGTGCTCGATGCACTCTACACGATGACATAAAAATCGGCTGCTAAAGTTAAAAACTAAGTTTTCGTTCTTTGAGCTCATTGCTAAAGAACGAATAATAAATAAGTCTCATTGCTGCAGATTGAAAGTGCGATTTTACATGTCCCCTTTTTGAATGATTTATTTTACTGTAAACATCATAGTTGAACTGATGCACCATATCCATAAACTTATGCAATGCTGAAAAAAATTTCTTGCCCCTTGATAAATGCTAAAGTGAACATCCTGTATATAGCCAGTAGGGTATCAACCAGCAAACTTTAGAGCTCAATTTTACTACAAACAGATTGTTGACATTTTTACAATTTTCTTTGGTTAATGTGTAAATGAAAATCAAAAGCATTAACATTTAAAGAATTTGACAGAATTTTATGAAGGTGACATTGACATCCATCTCTGAAAATGAAGTTAACCAGTTCTTTCACTGAAAAGCAAGTTAGATTGGAAAAATCATTTAATCTATCAAGTTTATTATATATAACTATGTAATTGATGGATTTGTGATGTTTCCTAACAAAAAAACTATTTTGTATATATAAACATCTTATTAATTATTACTTAATTTCTAATTATTAATTGTAGCAAAAAATAGCCCGTTTAATTACGGTGATCCTTTGATTTAGTAAAACTATTTTGAAAATATTCAAAATATTATCATCAAATGCTTCTGGTCTTTATCAGCTTTTAAAATGAGTAAATAATTATTTGAGGAATACATTAATGCAATAGCACTACAATGACATTTTGGATACAAACAATTGTTTTGAAAACTCTGGAATATTATGCTGACTGATGATTTTTTCCTGCATATATTCACAAAATCATTTAAAAAGTTAACTGGCAACTCAAATATTCATGTGATAGATACATAAACAAAATGCTACTAAAATTTTTGTTAGGTTATTAAATGAAATTAGTATGTAAATAACTTTCAGTAGAGAAGAAAAATTAAATTAATGCTGCTGATATTAACAGTCTTGGAAGTTCTATAGGTTATACTGCAGTTTACACTAACAAGTAATGCATATTATTGCATTCACTGTTATGCAGTTCCTCAGGCTTTGGCAGTGTTATTTTATTTTCCTAGAGCCATTATGCAACCTAATTAAGCTAATATTTGTGATGAGCAACATTCAAACTAAACTTAACCAGTTGAAAGATTGGAATAAACTATATCATTAGTTTACATATTAGCATATAATACTTTTTAATACCTAGCATACTGTAGTTATGGAGTATATTGATATTGAGCAGGCTTAATTACGGCCTGCAGCTCCATGAAAAAAAATGCATATGGTCTGCTAGAACTTCACTTGCAGCCTGAAATCCAAAAGAGGATGATGCATCATCCTGTTCATCACTGATCTAGTCTTGATTTTGAAATATGAAGTTATAGATATTTCAAATTTGCTTTTGTAAAAATATAATATAAAACTAGAACTCTTCGAAGTAAAATGAACACTTTGTTGCATATTGTCATTTACATGCACTTAAAGACAGCACTAATTGTATTAAACAATCTGTTCAAATGTTTCCTTCTTTCCATTAAATTCAATAGCTAAAATATTTATAGATGTTATAAAAATAACGCTTTAAAACAGAAATAACCGTAATAAATTTTGGCATTCAATTTCTTTTATATCCAGAAATCAATGGAGTTTAAAACAGTTTTATAGGGATTTCATAAATAATGGGAAATAAAAATGATATAATTTTCATATTTTAATATTAGATTATAAAGTTTTATAATAATTTGAAATATTCTAAATATTTATAAATTTTATTTTAAATCATTTCTAATTTAATTTTTTTGATTTTGAAAAGAAATTATTTCTAGACATGAATATTTTTAATAGATTTACAAATAAGTTACTGTCTGGTTGAAAAATAAACAGAAAGTAATAAAATAAAATAAATGTAGAATTGTATAACCGTAATATCAATAAACATGTTTAAATTTCGTTTTAAGCAAATAAAAGCATCAACTTTCAACAGTAAACTTTATATGCTATTAAACTAAATTTTTTTCTTACTTATTACACAATATATTTATTTTTATCATTTTTAATTATATTTTTACTCGAAAATAAATTTATTTTATAAATTAAAACGCGAATTACAAGCGTGTCAATAAAATATGAACAGTTAAAGGAAATTGAATGTAAATTTTTAAAAGAAAAACGAATTTCTCAAAGGATTAAATAAATATCTAAATCTTTATTCGAATCTTTATAGAAAGCTCTTTCGATTTCTGGAACCTTAAGTTATCATCTAAATAAAGAATTTAGTAGGCAATGGTTGAGTAGTCACTCGAGTGAAAAAGGAAAAAAAAATTGGAGAATAAACAATATTCAGTTGGCCATCTATTGATGCATAAAGTATTCTTTATTCGCCCATATTTATTCGAACCGTTAAGATTTTTTGTAATATATAACGTCCATGCTTGACCGGCGTACTTTCGATGTAACAGTCATGATATATCACTGTCGCTTCGTTATATCGAGAGATGTCTAGCTTTCCATTCTAACGACGATATAAGCTGCATGATGTTGGCGCCATAGCGGTAAGGGAATTGCCGGAGATAGAAAATTCACGAGTGCTGCAGATATTGCTGATATACTACTACTCAGCATTCATGGCTCTGAGTGGACCTCAACATTTTCAGATTTTAAATCTCTTAAGCTGTTTTGTATAATATTGTGCTATACTTAAATTTAATGGCAAGACTATACGGTTTAAAATCTGTTATCATCTTTGCGGATATCGCGTAAAATATTTTATATCACTAAAAATAGTTACATTATACTTTTTTTTTTTTACTTTATGCTTTTACCTTATCTATTCTTTCAATATGTTTTTCTTATGATGGATATTTTAAAAAGTTTTATGCTGGATATTTTTATATTCCTTTAATAATCAGTTTGGAAAAAGTGCTTTACTTAAAAGAGAAAAGATTTTTCTTCTTTCTGTGAATTTATTACCGAAATTTATAGATTTTTTGTAAATTCTTAATTAAAAAAGTTGTTTAAGTTAAAAGATTGCAATTTAACACCACAGCAATTTATCCAATCTGTTTTTTAAATTAACATACTTGATATTAATTTATTTTTTAAATTTTTCGAAAGTATAATTAAAAATATATATATTTTAAAAATTTCCAACATTTTTTTATGCATNTTGGTCCCCTAATATTAAAAGCACTTGAGTCAATAAATTTTAATATATCAATTGCCATTGAATTTCTTTTTGCAACAAAATATGGTATTTTATTGCTACCATTGTCCTTGAAACTACCATTGCAGGTGAAACAATAAATTTGTCAAGATCTAAACATCATGTTTCATTTTGAAATTAAAAGTTGTTTATTTATTGGTTTTAAGTACTGATTCCTCATTTACAAGTTTATGTGAAATTTTGAATTCACTGAAAAGTGTGTAAAGAAAAGACTTCTTTATTTCTGAACAGTTCTAAAATTTTAATACATAGTAACTATATTTTGTGTTTTAGACAATTTTTACTGTGTAATTTTATAAGTTTTGATATTTTATTACACGTTCAATATTTATTTTTTTAAATTTTCAATTATTGTATTTATAATTTTTATTGAAAAATATAAATTACACAAATTTTTAATAAGCAATTTATTATGAAATATAGTACAGTACTATATAATAAAATTGCAACTGATATTTTGTTATATTTTCTATCAACTGGATAATTAGACAATAAAAACAAACCTTTAAAAATCCAGCAAAGAAATTTATTAATAAAAACGTTTTCGATCATCGATTGTTTATTTTATTTCTGTAGTTATTTATTTATTATTTGCAACTATAATTTCAGTTATTTACTTATGTATTTATTTTAGAATTCTTGTTATCATTTATTTTTAAATTTACATTCTATTTTCACATTCTACTCATTGTAACTGAGGAAGATTAGTTAAACTGATCAAAAACGTTTTTATTAGTAAATTTCTTTGCTGTACTTTTAGAGGTGTGTATTTCTTGATATTTTGTTTATATATTGATAGTATTTGTCTTTAAATATCATTTTTAAAGAAACAATAATGCTAAATGAGCATTCATGGTATCAATGTTTATGTAAACGTCATTTAATACAATATAACCATAAACAAAGTTCAGTATTGCAAAACTAAGGTTATTTTATATCAGAAACACTTGCTGATGAAAGAACAGAGGACAGAGATTCCATAGCATGTATCACCTGTTTTAGTAAAAGCCCAAAATTTTTAGTACTCTGTTATATCACACCTTTTCTGTCTCCCAACAAGAGCGATATAACGAGGGGCTACTGTATTTAGTTCCTAAAAACACTTTTTAAAAATATTGAAAACAAAGCTATTTTATATTTTACTTCATAGTGAGATATAAAATTGCACTGTTTTACAAAAAAATTTTTCAAAAAATTCCTAAGATTAAAAATTTGCATGTATAAGTATGTTTTAAGTTTCAATTCAGGATGGATGCATACACTAGTTCAGGATCAACAAGCTTTTTTGTTTACAAGAGCCAATTTTTTAAAATTTCAATAAAAACCAAAGTGCAAAGGGCTAAAGAATAAATAAATAAAAACTACATTTTAAATGTAACAGAAATGTAATTAGTGACAGCTACTTTTTATGGTGCAAGCATAATACATGTTATGATCATTAAGGAATCAAACTTGCAAAAAAAAAACTTGGCTAGAAGTATTTTCCATGTATTTTTCTTTTTCAATTTTTTCAAAGCCATTCAGTGAAAATATAATGAACATTTTAAATGGAATAAGAATGAAAGTCCTTTATAATATTAAAGCATTGCAACACAGTTGACAAACAGTTTTGGTTTCCATTAGTTAACATTGCTGCAATTTTAATCTTTTCATCACCAATTTTGACCTAATTTTTCTTTTTCAATAGTCTCATCATCACTCTATTTACTTTTTGTATATTTATTGATATATTTTATGTATATGGTCATTGTAGTGGCAATTTTGTTTATTATGGCATCATTTAAAATTAATTCCATCAATGCTGACCATATTTCAAAGTGCAATTCTCTTTTATTCACTTCACATCATTTCCCAACTACATTACAGAGTTTAAAAATATAGTAGTTATGTAGAAATCTGTTAACTTCTCCTATACTCATTAACACACCTGTAATTTGATTGCAAGTGTTTTATGAACTTACCCAATTATGCAAATTAAATGTAAAAATAAATAAATATGATTTATTGTTTTTATGACTAATTTCCTTTGTCCAGTAATAATAATAAAATAAACTCCAAATAACTTTAATATCAATAAAAAAATTATTTTTTGTTTAAGTTATTTTTTGTTCAAAATTTAACTTTTAAACAGGATTTCCTTGTGAGTTTCACTTGTTTCAATATTTTAATTTTGTACTGCATCATCAATTGAGCCAATCACAGGCATATTCGATTAACTCCCTTAGTAAGCAAAAAATTGTAAAAATAGCATATCCTTGGAATAATTGTTGTTATTTTATATGTTGATAGATAAAAGCTATACCTGTAATAATACATTCTATAATGTTTACTTAAATTTTAAAAGAAATTAAAAAAAAATGTATTTAATTTTATCAATTTCTCCATTTTTTGTTCTTTGGAGTTAATTGATTTGGCAAATGAGCAACTTCTTTATTTTTAGAAATTTGTCATGAGTTAATGATTTTAATATTTGCTTGAACCATTAATTTTCTTTTGTTTTAACTCATGACCAGAATTTAAAAATGGCATATAACCCACACCTTCTTTTAAATTATCTTTCAAACATATATAATCTGCTATTATTCACACAAAAATATAGTAAATATATTTTGCATGATGCATTTAATGATATACTCTGAAAGTCTCAAATGGTATTTTAGATTACACTAAATTTTGTAGTTTTAATAAATTTACATGAGAAAATATAATTACAGGAAATCCTTGTTACTGTAGTTCGAAATTCAAGAGACAAAATAATTACAACTTCAAATTATCCGAGATTTACATATTTCTGCACAATATGCCAAACTGCCACATAACTGATGTAATTTATTAAGCAAATGGAACACAGCTATATATATACAGAATGCTATTTTCATTAATTAATAATAATAATAATGTAACTAAACTGCAGGTAAACAGCATGCGCCCAGTGAGAACCTCACAAGTTGTCAGATAGATTTTATAAAAAGTAAAGCAAAATTCCTCAAAATGTAGCCCAAATTATTTTTAAACAGGCTCAAAAAGTAATAAGTGTATTCAAAATCTCCAGCAACTTCCAGTTTATGTCAGCATGTTGCAAATAGGGATTGCAATTGCTGGATCCCTCATCCAGCAATCCAGCTGGATCCAGCGTATTCTTCGGCCTGCTGGATCCAGCATCAGGTGCTGGATCCAGCGATGTGGATCCGCAAATACTCAATTAACTTTCTAAATAACGGCGCAAAAGTCTGTGTTGTCGTGTTGCCGTGTTTCTACGTGTGCTATCGCTCAGTGGCAAGGGCGACGTTGCCATTCAGTGTGGCACATGCTACACCCCTCTCTACACTGCACTGCCTGCCCTTTTACCTCTGCTGATCTAATTGCCAGTTGACTTTTCACTCTCGCTAAATAAAGTGTCTTCGCACTAAATAAAATAAGTAACTCCTCTCCTAGTCCTGGTGCGTAATTCTAATTTATGGTCGGTTGTGACGTCAATGAATCATGTGATGTAACGATCTCAGTTTAAGCCTACGGAGAGCTGCAGCCTCGCGGCTTGTCCACGAAACCTAACCTATAAACTGGCCGTAAAAGCTCTCTGTAGAAGAGAGTCGAGTTTGATAACTGCTGACACGACCCTGAAATTTATCTTAGACAAACTAAAAAGCCAGGACACAAGCCAGGACGCAAAAGAATCAGAGGATGGCGTCTTATTGAGGTCACAGGGATGCTGATTTACATACAGAACCTGAAAAACTATAACCAAAAAGTTAGAAAGCACGATTATTCTTTCACAATACTGAAAAAAATGTAATGTGCCAGGAGATGAAAAATATGCTGAATCAAGTAAATACATATGTAGTGGAACCAGCAGCAATGACTGAGGATATTATGGAAACAGAAAATGATGATCCAGATAACCGCATTCATTCCCTGAATTTCACATTGGAATAAGAATCGGAGATCCAACTAGAGTGTGAGAAAGAAAACTTCATGAAACGAAAAGAAACTAGTACTGAGAAGGATCATGATAAGTTATTAAAAAAGGAAATGGCTGTTTATAAACGTGAGAGAGTCAAAGGTAAAAACTTATCTTTATGATTATTTGATGACCCTGGAACCAACTAGCATAGAGGCAGAAAGAGCCTTCTCCGCAGCGGGATATATATGCAGTTCATTAAGAAGTAGGTTGGGAGACAACACCATCAATATCATTTGTTTTTTTGAGACCCAACTTCCAGAAAAGTAAAAAAAAAAATAATAATAACAGAAGTGATTGATTTAATTTTATTTAATCCTTTAAAATACTTTATTCAAGACAAGACTAATATTTTATAACTTCTATTCTAATTCTATTAAGTAAGAGTTTTAAACTTTTATTCTATAAGTGATTAGTGGGCTAGGCTAGGCAATTTTATTGTTAAAATTAGTGAGAAACTGAGACTATCTAGTTAGTTAAATAGTTAATTAAATTAATGAGTATCAGTATCTTAGATATATGATGATATGAATGTATATCATTCATGATTGTGATAATAATAACTAACTACTAGACTACTACTAATTAATTACTCACTACTTTACTAACACTAATAATTAAATTACTTATAAATAACTACAGACTGATATGTAGAGCCTATATAAGAAAACTGGTAAGACTGATAGCCACTTAGCCACTGATTATCCGTCTTTGCATTATTATAATATAATATATTAATATAAATTAATTAGTAGAATTACCTCTACTATTATTTAACTTAAAGATTACATTATAATTATAATCTAATCAAACATTTAAAGTTAATTATCTCTATCTCAAGTGTTAAACCAAACCAAAATTAAGTTTACTACCTAAATGTGTAAGAAGTTTTACTGATTTACTGTATAGTGACCAGTCTAAATATTAAAAGTTTCTTAAATATTAAAAAAAAATGTTTTATTTCTTTAAAAAAACAATAAATTACTAGATAGATAGATAGATAGATAACACTTTATTGCACCAAAAATACATCTGCACTGGATCCGCGCTGGATCCAGCTGGAATGATATTGATCCAGCAAAAATCCAGCTGGATTGAAAACACTGCTGGATTGCAATCCCTAGTTGCAAACTGCAAGCCTCTTTTTCAGTGCTCAATATGCCAGCATCACGAGACTCTTAAGAGCTCTAGTTTGCATTGATAATTTTGAATTTAATTTATTTGTTAATGAATATATCCTGAATAAATTAAGATTAGGTTAGTACATTAATAGAATGGTTTTAATATACTAATATGTTTATGTAACACATCACATAATTTGTTTTAGTTGTTAAAGTCTAATCTTAGGATTAATTTAGTTATTTATAACTCTTACAGAAATTTAAAAAATCTTTATCCCTCTTTTTATTTTCAAAATATTCACTTTTCATTAAGCTGTTCTTGTTAAATAAGTTCAAAAATGAATTCCATATCATTTGCCATTTTTCTTGTTTTTCTTTCCTGATATTCCCGGCAGTCTGCATTTGTGTTCACTTGAAAATGCCAGTGGTTGCATCAGTTTTGGAATCATCTCACTGGATTTATGCTGAGATTTTGAATACACCCAGTAAGTTGCTCAAATGCAGTAGCCTAGAGCTCTTCAAATATCTCAATCTGCTACTTGTAGCCCAATTTTTCAATCCCAAAATCCAGCCATATTTTTCTTTATAAGATATGAGAAAAAAATGGGTAGTCCATGGGTAAGGTGACATCCAAAAAATGTTACTGTAAAAGCAAAGCCATATTGGCCAGATTAGAGTTGTTCTTGGTCTATTGTTCTCTTACAGTATGGAGGCACGTTGATCTAAACAAATGAATTAACATATACATATCACAGTTCAGACAGAATTTTCACTTCTAATTTCGAAGTAGCTGTATTTTGAACTAACAGAATTCCTTAACACCTATAAGTCTCTATATCCCTGGCCAGGACAAGAGTGCAGGACATCAAATAATATAACATATGCTATAGACCAGGGATGGGCAACACATTGACCGCGGTCGATCGGTTGACCACAAAGGTTTTGAAATTAAAAATATGACACTTCCAATATGAAACAAAATATGACTGAAATTAAAAATATGACTATCCCGGTTGTAGAGATATCAATAACGCCGTGTGGCGGCGTTATTGATATCTCTACAACCGGGTCAAAAACAAATTATTTCCAAAATCTTTCCTCTGTAACAAAGAAAGCCTAAAGATAATAAACCCTCCAATACCGTACCTGGGCACCATCTCACTAAAAATATCACGCATATTCAGGAAACATGGTTTCATATTACCTATAACCCCTCAACCGTCACTACGAAGAACATTGTGCAACGATAGAGACATTCTCACGTTGAATGAAAAATAGGGGGTTTACAAAATTCTATTAAAACATACAGTATCAGGGGAGGAAATTATCTATATTGGAGCTACCACCAGAATGATACGGTCCCGGATCCTCGAACATCAAAAAGACATTAGAAATAATAGACCAGCTACAGAATTAGCGAAAAAGGTGCTAGAACAAGATTATCTTCCACTTTGGAACCAGGTTAAATTACGTAAGCATTGCAATGATCGTAGGCAAATATTCATATGGGAAAATCTTTATATATCCGCTACTTTGCCGTGCAATACGCCGACATTGGAAATACCACAGTTATGGATAACTTTATTTAAACAATCCAAGTTATAATTTTGTGTTCTAATTTTATTCCATTACTATGCACGGCACCATCAATCAATATTTATATGTTTTGGGGAATTCAAGTTATTATAGCAGGTTTCTTTAGGGAAAATATTTATTTATTCAATTTTATTAATTTGTTCTATATTCCAACCACGTGCATTACGTAATTTGGAAAGTCCGTTAAAAGATGTCAATTCGAAAACAAAGGTATTTGATTTTGCCTGAAGACGACGGTTGTAAACTGTTGGAAGTACTAGCGAGCATGTCTGAAATTTAACAAACCGCAGTCAATAACGCCGCAACACAGAAGTGTCATATTTTTAATTTCTAAACTGGCTGGCGTGAAGTGAACTACATTTTCATTCAGGTTTTGAAAGTAGCCCGCGAAGCTAAAGTTCAGCAATTTGCTTTCACTTAAATTAATGTTTAAAAATCTTAATTTGATCATTTATTCTTACAATAATAGACTGTCTGTGCAACGTACCCATACTGTTTGTATTTATCCCGATGAACAATGCAAATGAATGTTAATGCATGCGCATATAAAAATCCTAAAATTGTTTGCCCATATTCATAGTCGCCCGCAGATCATATTTTACCAAAAAAGTAGCCCCTAAGGGATAAAAGTTTGGCTACACCTGCTATAGACCATTAATTAGTTATATAATAAAACCTGCCACAAAATGAAACATAATGTCATTCCATAACATCTCATTCTAGAAAATATTTAAACAAGAAAATAAATATCAAACTGCAATATATAGCAGATATCACATCATATGTAATGTGTCATTGACTTCGTTGTATGTAATTTTAACTCAAATTTTTCATATTAATAATTAATAAAATGATGTTATTAACTTACTTTCATATTAATGGCACTTTGAAAAAGTTATGATTAAAGAATAACTGTTAAAATTAAAAAGTTTAATATATTTTGATATAAAGGAATAGTTTAAAAATTTGTAATTATTATATCTTGCTAATAAATCATTTTTCAGAATTTATTTACTAAATTATAAATAGTATTATGACCTGAAACATTAGTATTAGAAAATTTCCTAAAATTTTTATCATACAATTTCTAAATAGTTATGGCCATTTTCAAAAATTATTCAGTTAGATCATTTGTTCATTTTTCATTAATGCAACTCATAAAAGTGTAAAAAAATACTAATAATTCATCAATAATTGTTTTGTATTATTGCAATGACTAATTGCTACTATTGTACAATCAAGTTATGTTGATCAAATAACTTAAATATTGAGATTGTAGAACCTAATTCATCAACAGATAGCAATATTACAGTCAGACTTTTCTAATATTCTGTATGAAACAATTTAAATATATTATTCATAAAATAACAAAACAATAGGACAATTATAAATTACATAGCTAATCCTCTCTGTCTTTGGACTGAGAACTTGCCTTTAGAAGCAGGTGTCAGTCTGTCAGACTGAACTAGGAATTCTCTGCCTTTTGAGATAACATATCATCTTTATTGCATTGTCTTCATTTACAACCAGTACTAAAAATCTAAAGTTTACTTGCATGACTGTTCTGAACGAACTTATGCTGTTATAGAATAAGATGAGTTAGGTATCTAGCTGAAAAACAGAAAATGCATTTTTAACATTGTCTGAACTGAAAGTTGGCAGATCAGGCAAGATGCAAGTTAGACAAGTAAAATATATCGAAATAATTTTGTTAGCTGCTGATGGATTGGAGGAGTTAGCCTTCAGTCAAAAATGTGTTCTAATTTAGTCAGCTGCTGATAGAATCTTCTAGCCAACTGAGTTATTGAACATGACTCAACATTAACATTTTTTGAGTTTAATATCGCCAAACATGAAAATTCTTGTAAGCATATGAAACTATCAAAAGAAACTTTAAATTTCTGATGTTATTCTAGCTTCTTGTTCCATTTTAATTTTAGTTTAAAAAATTCAAAGCTTATAGTATTGCTTTTTACAGACTTATCATATGGAAAATAATGGTGACTACAGGAATGAATTTAGACTTTATTGATACCAATTACAAGAAAATGCATTTCAAGTGTCATACCCTTCTCCTTCTTATCTCCTTAGTAGTCCTGTATTTTTTATAGATGTTTTTTAGTTGTACTACTTCTAACATAATTGGATTTTTCTTAAACTTATAGTAATAAACCTTGAATTCCAAAAGCAGCCATTCCTATCTATCAAGTCAGCCTCATTTATAAATCAAAATTGGCAAGTAGGAAATTACATATATTTAAAATTTTCTTTTCAAGTACTTAAAAAAATTTTCTAGTATATTTTCTTTTACTTATAAATATATATTCTAATTTCTATATTAATTACCTGAGAAACCAGAGATAAATTCGGGAAGGAATCCAAAGCCCAATGCACAATTGATTCATTTTCAGAAACTGTTAAAGTACATGTACTATAAACAAGCACACCACCTTTTCTTAATAATTTTTCTCCCTGAAAGTTTGTGTTATTACATATTAAAAAGAGCTACAATAATTGTTATTAAGTTTAAAAATTTTGGATAAGAAAAAGTGAATATTTTCTTACAACATTAAAAAGCTTTTTCTGTAAAGGAGGATATGAATTTAATTCTTTTGGTGTCATCATGTTAGATAACTGAGGCCGCTGACCCAAAGCACTGCATGGTGCATCAAGCAGAATACAATCAAACAATTCAATTGGAAAAGGTGGTGGTGATATACTTTCTAAACAAATATATTTAATAACAATAATTTAATTTCATATTTATTAAAAATATTGTTTCAAAATTAATCACTTAAATTTATTATTTTTAAAGTGAAAAAAATTTATTTGTGAAAAAATTTTAAGTTGTTATAAATTTTAACATATTTTGAAAATTTAAATAAAAATAAATTTAAAATTATTTTGGTCAATAAATATCATATACTGTATTTATTGCATATAAGATGAGGTTTTTATTCATTTTTCACTGCTTCAAAATCCTAGGTCGTCCTATACACATGAGCAAAGGGTAAACCGTGTATTCACATTTATTACCAGATGCTCACCCTCTGGTGTTTAATTAAAAACAAAAGTATTTTATATAGGTCGTTTGAATTGTTCTTGTATGTTGTCAGGAGTAAAGATGAATAGCAATAGGAAAAGCAAAGCTTTTGAATTGAATTCCAAATTGAAATTCCAAAATCACATGGGAACCTGATATAAGTTTTAATCCATTCTCATGTGAAAACAGATGATTATTCAAAAATCAGAATTTGGAGAAACTCATAAGTGTAATCAATGGAGAGTGGATTCGATTGTTAAGAATTAAGAACTGGCAAAAAAAGATTCCCGATTGTCCAGCTTTACATGAACAAATTATGTTGTCGATTTTACAAGATTTTTCCTTAAAATTTAAAATGCCAGTAATTTTTGTGGGACAATGTGTGCATTTGATATTTTATTTGTGATTAAACGAAATAAAAGTAGAATTGTATTAATATATGTAATTTTCTTCATTTTGATCTTTAAAGTCACACCTCGTCCTATATGCGAAATCATCTTATACGTGAGTAAATACGGTATATTTTTTTAATAACATTTACTTTATTTTCATTTAATTATTTTAATAATAATACATATAAATGAAATATTATTTCAAAGCTTTAAACTTTAAATTATTTAAATAATATTTATTAATTAGATTTCGAAGTTTGGACTATTTACAAAAAGTCAAAATAACTTTTGAGTCCATCTTTATCCTTTTAACACTNTCATTTTTATTTTATGACTAATTTCCTTTGTCCAGTAATAATAATAAAACATTTACAAAATAATTCTAATGATTGTATTCTCCAACAGCTTTCCAAATCCAAATCAAGCCTTGTATAATTAAGATTTTAAGCTTCTAACACCATGTTAAAAACTACTTTACTTTTCATATTTACTGACAACTTTGAATTGAAATTAGAAACTCTCTAGTTTGTCTAAACAATATATCGTCATTAGTTCAGTAAACTAAATACATAAATTTAAAATTGGAATTGTTAATGTTGTTGTAACCAAATAAACCAAACTAATTTGAATAATTTTTCTATAAACTCGCTATTTACAAGGACATACTTCACACACAGTTTGTAGGTATTCTAATGATATTCTTAAAATGGGTTTTACTACATACATTTTTAAAATTTACTATTAATAATACTTGGTGTAGCAATTACTGTGATGGGTATTTTATAAACCTAGGCAAAGCGAGATGTAACAAGCTAGTTAATAATATACATAATGGAGTTAAAAAATATGGATAATAACTGAATTGTTAAGTAATAATAAATTGCACTTTTCTGTCATCAAATTTCATTAATTTAACAACTTACCTGATTTTCTGATATTTTCACTATCTTCAGCTGTCTTAGTATTATCAACAGCTTTAGTTGAATCAAAAACAAATTCTGTCACACAAGAAAGATTACAAAGGTTCACATTTTTAATAACTTTTTGTATTTTTGATGAGGATTTATCGAGTGCAATAACATGTCCCTGAATTAGTAATAGAAAAAATAATTTATTTTCAAACAAAATACTATTTTTATATTTATAATTTGAAACTATATAATAATTTGTTCATTAATTATATTGATAATTTTTATTCTAATTATTAGTTAGATATAGAAATTTAACAAATAGTTTTATTAAAACGTTACATATTAAATATTAATTTGTATTTTATATTGCTAAATTCTAATCTGTGAAAATTAATGTGATAATTAATATGTGAAATTATTTATTCATTAATTTCATTAAGAAATGATAACATAGTAAGTATTTAAGATCACAAAACTTCAGAGAATTCTACACAAGACTTTGCATGAAAATTTAAAATATTACAGAATTAATAAAATTTAATTAAGTATTAAAACTAGATTTTCCTGAATGTTTTACAAATACAGTCAAAAGATTTCTCAGTAAAAAATTCAAATTTCATAAATACAAAGCAGTCCTTACTGAAATTTTAAGATCTAATTTCTGATTTAAGATAGACATATCTTCTGGAAAAAAATACAGAATATAAGCATTTCTAAAGTATGAGATGTGTTTTGGTTTAAAAGAGTAGGCTTTAGAAAACATCTGGAAACAAGCATTGCCACTATATCCCATAAATTTTCTGTTGAAATGATATGATCTGGACATCTTAAGAATTTTAAATATGATCTAAAAGGTGTGTTAGTAAAATAAAAAACTATACAAAATTACCACTCCAGCAAATTTAATATTTGCTGGAGTGGTAATTTACTGTAATTTAATAAGTGCGCATGTGTTTGTAATGTTGTGAGCTTTTTTGTATTTATTCACCTAAGCGCACAACATTACAAACGCATGCACACTTATATTTTCATAATTTTAATTTTTGTTCTATTTCTTTAATGTTCTTTTTACTTTAGTGTTTAACTGATGAAGATCATTAAAGATGGTCAAAAACGTTCTTACAATATTAAATTATTTGCTGGAGTATTTAAAAGGTGGTAATTTTGTATAATTCTTTTTAATTCCAGTATAATTAATATTTTTATTGAAAATAAAAAACACTAGTTCTTGGAGTAAGGATATGATTCTTTGCAAATATGGAATCCAAATCACATTGGTAAATGTATTTCAGTCTTAATAGCATTAATAATTAATTTTATATCAATTATCTTAGTTTTAATACTTGATTAAATTTTATTATCAGAACATGTGGAAGAAAGTTTTAAATTTTGAAAAGTACACTTGTTTGTTTAAGAACTGAAGATAAGAGTAAAATCATAAACATTTTTCTCCAGCATTTTTGCAATTTGTTTTAACATGAAGCCATAAATTATAAATTTTCTATAAATCATTTTCATTTCTTAACCTTTCCTAGCTATCAAGTCAGCCTCATCTATAATGTAAGATTGCAAGTATGACATAGCTTCTTCCATAAGTATTTTACTATTTTATAAAACTAATAATTATTTATATATCTGATAAATTAATAATTATTTATGTTATCAAATTTTTTGTTAAAACATTAAAAAAATTGAAAATTGCAATTATGAAATAAGTTATATAACTTCATGCTTTAATTCAAAAGTAATAAGTTTATAATTACACTTTTGAATTAAGTCAACAATGAAAGAAGTGTTTAAATATATTTAATGTGTTCAAAAAATTAAGGTACCCTATTCTAAAATATATACAGGTATAATATACAGTAATACCTTGACTTACGCTACCCCGACTTACGTGAACCCGGAGTTACGCGATTTGTCTATAGTTTGAGCGCCACGCAACTCTTGATTACACACTCCCCCCACACTATTGTTCAGCTCACATGTTCGGATGTGTCGAGTGGAATCGACGCATAGCTACAATTTATTTTGTGTTATTTATTTCTGTGTTTGTTATATCTATGGAGACTTGAGAGACTCTATGTGGTGATTTCTTGTAACTGTGAATGAATCAAAAGACAAGATAAGATTAACGAGAACATTTATTAGCTTACATACATCTGACTTGGATTTTACATAAATTGCAAAATTATACCCCGACTTATGCGAATTCGACTTACGCGGTTATCGCTCAGTCCCACCTATCGCGTAAGTTTGGGGTATTATTATATTCTAAATATATCAGGTTATTAAAATACATAAGATGATTTTGCTTTGTATATTATTTTATTTTTTTATCTTTTTTTAACTACTTATTCTTCTTCTCTTTATTAAAAAATATATTTTTATGAGAATCATAAACTCTATTACTAGCACAAGAAATAAATAAATACCATCAATGGTATTTATTCACAAGAAATAAATAAATACCTTAAAATGAACATCGATAAAGCAAATTTTGCCATTGTCATGGCAAAATACCATTCTCACAATGTTAATTTTCATGCAATAAAACTAACAAAAATTTCACCAGAATTCATTAAAACAAACTGTATATTACCTTTACAACCCTATTTCCAATAATGATTGCTTTTTACACTTTTTGATGTGAACAATAAAAAATGGTACTGTAAATTAAATGTTCCATTTTGAGTAGAATAGATTTTCTTTTCCTAGTAAGCAAAGATGGGTTCAACCTCCAAATGTAGAGCAATTCAAACATCTGGTTTTAGCAGACCAATCTACTGTACTCAAAAATTATGGGTTAAAATTTAAACATGCCATCCCTTTAAACGGATGTGGTCTCAAGCAAATGTGCTAATTTGCATATCAGAAAGTGCTAAGGTTTGGCTACTTTGTGCCAAATTTGGCTCCTTGTTTTACTCTTTTGGCACCAATTAATACTTTCTACGTTTTCAAACAATTTTCAACAGAAAAAAATCATTGATTTCTTTCAGCTTTGTTTTGTTTAATTTAACTACTCTGATATACTGCTTCACACTTAAATAGCAAAGTTTGATTTGAAAATCATTTAGAACATTAATTTGTTATCGTAAATAAATTTTACTTAACTTTATTTAGTAAAATTAATACAAAATATAATTTAGAGATTTCGACTGCCTATTAAGTGTTAACTCCCTAAATTATACATCCTTGACCTTGTCCGTGAAAATTGTCAATAAGAATTTTCAATAAAGTAAACTAACTACTGTTTCCCTAGTGATTTGTATTAATGTGAGTTGACTGTATTCATGTTTCATAAACTAAAGTATTATGTTTATAATAAATATCATAATAAAGTGTAATACAATCTATAATCTTTTCCTATTAAATTAAAAACTCTTTCTTAATAAAATTTAGGTTGTTGCATATGTAATTTTTTTCATTTCATTACAATGTATGAATATATTTCACATTACATGATCATCAATGCAATTGTCTATCAACTAATTATAACTTTCATCAAAAATGAGACTTCTTTGCTCATAAAAATTAAAATCATCATGAATTTCTACTTGCTGTCTTAATTTTAAGTACTATCTTACTTAAGATAAAAGTATAACTAGATCAGTTAATAATACGTCATTACATCTGTATTCCTACACGAAGTAACTTCTGTAAATATGAAAAAGTTTCTGCCTAGCAAACCTTATTTTTAGAACATTTCTCAAACAATCTATTCTAAATATTCAATGACTATTTATTTTACAGAAAAGTAAAATTTTATTAATTACCTTATTCTTCATTAAAATTCCAATATGAGTAGTTTTTCCACCTTTAAGATTGAATTTATACTGTAAGTGAAGTGAAATAAATTAAAAGCTAACAACTTAAAATTTAATATTTAATTGCTAATAATTATATAGTACTAGGATTATAATCTCCCATTTGTTATTAGGCAAATATATTATCATCATATTTAAGACAAGTTTGGTTCTTTATTTATTAGTTAATAATGATTATAAATTAATAGAATGTTCAATTTAAAATTTAAAAAAAATGTTTAAATTGTACCCATAGGACCAATAAATGTTTTTGTTTGCTAAGTTCTAACATATTTATTTCTAACTAGCTTACCCGTCGCACGTTGCTGTGATCTCAGAAGAAAGGAAATTCAAGCAAACTCATTATGATAAAATTCAATTTACATTTTATCATTTTTATTGAAACTTATTATTCATTTTCATCGGGAAAACATTTCAAAGTGTCGTTTCAATTCTATTTATTTATTGGAGTGCTTGTGGATACACGATATTTTTTGTTTTTTCATCTGGTGCATACACGAATAAATTGGAAGGTTTACCGATGCGTGAGCCTGCCACATACAATTGTCCATGCGAGAAGCACGGATTCTCCAAATTTAGCCCACACACTTGTAGCGATTGTCAGAAGTGTGATAGTCCCCATTTTTATATATATTTTTAAATCATTTATAATTTTAATTATTAAATTGCTCCTTCCTCTCTTCCTTGGCATGTTGTGAAATTTCTGATAGTTGGATAATAAACCGTTTTATTGTAATTTGTCTTTTTAAATTATTTTGAGTTGATATTAAAATTTGGAAAAGTGGATCCCTAGATTGGTAAAATAGGCGAATTTTCTCCTACAACTTTGGTTGTTGTTCGAAATACAGTTAAGGTTTTAACAAAGTTTAAGTGAATACATAACTAGCAAAAAATAGTTGAAATAAAGTGATTAAACAAAAATTATCACAAATATCGTAAATAATAGTTCACAAATGCATATATATAGATATTTTTTGGAGGGGGGAAATAGTCTTCACAATTTGAAATCCATCGATCTCACGATGAAATGCTCGTATACACTCTATTGTAGGATAAATGTACTATGCCAGGAATGAAGTGTATTAAAAAACTTCCCAAAGCTTCATAGCAATCGTACTATGCCAGAAACCTTCGTGGGAGTATATTAAACAACTTTCCAAAGTTTCACGGCAATCGGATAAATGGTGTGGTAATGCATGAAGGACAGACACACATTCATTTTTATATATATAGATTAGGCATAATAAAAATAAAGTCCTTATAAACAATAATTAATGTTAGTTTGCATATTATATCTTAACATTAATTGCTTAATCATTGTAATCATCAATCAAATACACTAAATATTAATGTATAATAGTAACAGTTAATATATATATATATATATATATATATACAATATACATGAGACACTTACTAAGTCATGGAACATTTTTTTTCCATGCCATGACCTACATTTTCCAATGTACAGCTATGACATTGAGATGTAATGTTGCACAATGACACTACTAGATGGTGTGAATGTTCCAGAACATCAACAGAAGCAGAGTGCAAAGTTAATTGGTTTTTGTATGTCATTCAGTATAGATGTGAGTCAACTGGAACAGCATGTGTATATAAAAATTGCAGTGCTTTGCAGGCAAAGCATGAGGGAATGTCATGCACACCCCATAGAAGCTGTCAGTGAGTATGCTCTCCCATACGGAACTGTTGTAAGGTGGGTAGCAGCTTTTATATGTGGAAGAGTAGCAATTGTCAACATGCCTTGTACTGGATGCCCTATGACTGTTCATACCAATGTTGCTCATGCTGTGATTACCCAATGCTTAGAGGACAACAGAAGATGGTCTCTGCAGGAGTTGGTGACACAAACAAGTATTAACCAGGCAACTGTGCATCAACATTATAAGGCATATGCAATAAATAAAATGACTAGTTGCAGTTCTGTTTTTTGCTTTTCCTCCCTTGTCTACAATACTTTCCAAGTAGCCTATCTAACAGACTATTAGTAGAGTACATTGTGTCTTTTCATATGTGCATTTTGAAATGTTTGTATAACAATGCATTTCCCTACACAAAAATTGTTGCTATGACTTAGTAAGTGACCTACATATATAATACATATTACGAAAATACAAATATCAACAAATCTAATACTTTATTTTTATAGCAATTAAATAAAAATATTTTCTAATTTTAATCAATCTATGTTCTAATTTTTTAACAATTTTGTAACAAAAATGTCTTAATGAATGCATTTCTGGAATTATGTTTAAAAAATAACATGATATTTTTCAATGTTCAATAAAGCAATTTATGGTGATTTCTAAATTTTTATACATAAATTTCTAAGACATCATATATACTTTCATGGTGATTTTGAAAGTTTATCAAGAAAGAAAAAAAATCTTATGTCAATCTTTCATAAGTTTCAACAAAATCTTGTTCGAAATTCATTAAGCAATTAACTAACTGATGAAAAGATGAGTATATACTCATTTCCATTAAAATGAAAATATATATTTGTCCAAAACTTAAGAATGAACACAATTTCCAATGGTGATAACTAGAAAAGTTACTGAGCCAGTTGGTAATGAGCCTGCCACAACATTGTGAGTGCTGCATTATTATTTAAGCATATTCCATACTGACAGGTCTCTCTGCCTGGATATTGATAAGCACTCCATACACTCTTCACTTATTCAGTATCACCCCACAGCTCTCCAACATAAGGAATCTCCTCTCTTAATCAGTCTAGTTCCCACAGTCTGTCAGTATTCACTACATAAAGCATTCACTATCTCCAAGACTACATATTTTGTTTATAAAGTTGTACTTTATTGTGTATCCCATCTGAAGGATTCAATGACTAAAATATTAATCTGCATGTCTTTTTTTATGAATGAACTTCAATATTTTTAGTAACTCATTTTTATAATCTTTGCTGACTGTACTTTTATGTTCTATAATAGGTAAGAAATGCAAATTAAAACAAAGTTATCAAGCTGGAGGTCCTTTAGATCATTTCTTTATTATAATAAATAAAAATGATTAAGCTCCTCATTTAATGACCAATTTATTTAACAATCTAGTCATAGGAATTCTTATTCCTATCATTACTCTGTCATTAAGTGAGGAGTGGGGAGTGGATGTACTTTTGAAAATCATTAAATATAATGCTTAACTGCATAAAGTGATAAAATAAACATTTGATATGGATTGTTGATTAAATATGTTGATTTATTATATTTTTAACTATTGAACTTAACTAACTGCTATGATAAGTTTGTTACAACTTAATTAGAACTTTACTCACTATTTTATTAATAATTCAAAATTATAAACTTATTTTATTAAATAAACAAAATTTTCTTTTAACAAACTATATGTACATTTAAGGGAAGAAAAAGGAATACAAAATTATCAAATTTAAAGCTGTATTTAAAAAATGATTAAAAATTTATATTTCTCAAAATTTTATAAATTTTCATTATTAAATATTTTATGCAAATCAATTCTGAGTCAGTGGCACACCAAGATGGAGGGCCAAAGGGCCCTGGCACCCTCCAGAAAAAAAAAAAAAAAAGGAAAAACAAACACAGAAGATTTTCCAAAAATATTTTCCTAATTAAAATTCATTTTTTATTTATATTGTGTCATGTCTTTTATTTCTATCATACTTATGAATTAGCAGTCACAAATGTGGGAATTTTATTGAATTTATATTAAAAATGTTTTTAACTGTTCAACTTGGCTCTCTCAAAATTAAATCCTGAGTGTGCCACTATTCTGAGTAGTTTTTATATACATAATAATAAACTTACCTGGTGCTGCACACATATCTAATACGTAATCTCCAGGTTTCGGAGCTAAAACATGGCTACAAAGAACAGACGGAAGATTCTGGAGAAAAAAATCTTCAGGAAGAATATCTTTAAATGACCAACAATTATACAATGGTTCATCAATTTTTATTGCTAGTCCACTAAAAATGAAAATATGTGTTTACAATTTAGGTGTAAATAGGAATAAAATAATTAATTTTTAAAAGCAATTTATTTTCTTTGCTTCTGAGTCAGAAGCAAAGTAAATAATCTTTGGATATAATTAAATATTAATTTTATTTATATAACAGATTCTAAAAAAATCAGATATTTTTAAATATATTTTAATGAAAAAAATTTAGTAACCAAAGATCTTTTGTAATGTCTGAAAATTATCAATAAAGTCAAATATTTGTATGTAAAAATTTCAAATACAATACAATAAAAGTAAGAAGCTAAAATGTTCAAATGAAGCTGAAAAGTTAAAATAGCTGAAGCTAAAGGTTAGTATTTCATTATTACACTGTATTCTCCTTTCCATAACTGCACTAGCATTAACACTAGAATTTTACAATTAAAAAAAAAACTGTTCTTTTTAAATTGTAAAATTCAAATATCTCTTAAAGAAGGTTAATTAAGAAGACCGAAAACATTACAATATAATAATATAGTTGAGAATTTTTAATGTTTTTAAGTTTATAAAAATTAAAATGATTTTTATTTACATTAGTACAGCGGAGTCTTGCTAATCTGGTCCTTAATTATCTGGCACATCTTCCAATGATTGCCTACACCAGTGATTTGCAACTGTGGTGCTGCAAAATATATTGCTGAGCAGCACCATAACACTTCTTATATGTATTACTAAAACTAGATCTCCAGAATAAACACTCCACAGGTCATGTCATTCACTGCTTTTATGTAGGCATTAGATCTAGACACTCAGTAATCCAGTGTGCTTATGTGCAAGGAATGGCCAGATTAGCAAGAATCTACACTTTATTATTAAACAGTTTTATTATGAATTATAAAGGAAATTATTGAAATATTAACTAAATCTATAACAGAACTAAATAAAAATTATATTCTGTATAAGAAAACAAAAATAAAAATTCACAATTATATTTTTAAAATAATGCAAAAGAACCTAACTGTTGGAAAAATTCAGAATAAATAAATTTAAACACTTTACAAATTAATTTTTTTTTATTTCAATGTTTTGCTAATATTATATTATAATTGAAATTTTCAAGATAGAAAATACAATATTATATGTTACATTAACTGAATAAACACACATTAAAGACAAATAAAAAATTTTTATATCAAATTTTTTTTGATGCTGAATAAAAAATTCTCCTGTTCTTGCAGCTTAAAGCTAAGACATCTAAATATAAAATAATTTATGTATAATATCTATTTTATTTTAAAAACTCAATAAGTTTTTCAGACTAATAAATAGTGATTTGTATTAAAGTTTTTAAGTAAAGAAAATTAGATCTTTGTTCTTTACATATAGCAAATAAATGAGTTGTAATATCAACTTTTAACTAATCATTAATTTACCAAGAATATATTTGTAGCTTTTTCTTCATTCTAAAAACAGACCACATTATACAATAAAAATTTAACAAATCTTTTAGTCATCATATTTATGTGAAGTTTATTGTGTGAATAAATAAATAAATACAGGTATACCTTGCCTTACGTCGTTAATTGGTTCCAGGAAAACGACGTAAGTCGAAAAACGACGTAAGTCGAATTTACCTGTCTCCGAATCTACTTATCACTAGGAAAGCATTTTAAATAATATATGGTTAATAAAAATCTATTTTAAGCTTACAAACAAATAAATTTTAGTTTTTAATATAGTAAAAAAAAAGTAATCTAAATTTACGAATGCGTGTACTGTAAATACAGTACATACTTGTATATATTTTAATATGATTTTATGTGCTTTAAACGTTTATCTAGTGATATTACGACTTCAATATTTGTGGCGGACAGACGTAAAGTCGAATAAAATGACTTAAACTTGATTTTTATTTTTCCATATACTTTTTTAACAAGCGACGTATAATCGGGAACGACGTAACTCGAAACCGACGTAAGTCGAGTTTTTATTTTTCCATATACTTTTTTAACAAGCGACGTATAATCGGGAACGACGTAACTCGAAACCGACGTAAGTCGAGGTATGCCTGTATACAGGTATCCCTCATACAACACAGCACTTCTAAACATGGTTTGGGAAATCCTCTGTACAAAATTTCACAACTTTTAAGTGCAAACTCCTTTATTCAATATTTTTTTTATTCAAGTAAGCATGTGTGTTATCTCAAATTTGTCCATAAACTTTACAATATTGAAATTTTCAATTTATTTTGTTTTTCATCAGTTTAATGAAAACTGATAGTGCAATTGTTTTCTTTCTTGTCATGGCTTTCCTATCAGCCAGGTGTCGTTATTGTTGCTTTCAGACTTTAGTCTCTAAGACTGTCACTATGTTTTGTTTTTATAGATTAATCTTTGTATTTAGTAATGTGCAAATCCAAGTTTAATAATTTAATTTGTTAAATTATATAACATTAATAGAGAGAATTTTATCTGTTTTGTAAAAATTGTACAAAGTTGAAAAAAGAACATCCTTTCTGTAAAGAAAAGAATAACATCACTTCCCTTGTAAGTGATAGTTTAGCATACAATTTCACACACACTATCTGCAAAACTGCCCAACTTTTGTTACACATCAAAATCATGTAGGGCTTATTTTAAAAGATTTGATTGGAGGTGATTTCTTATAAAAGGTGATAGGTAAACGTCAGCTAGTAGCTAGTAACTAACTCAGTTCAACTTAGCTCAGCTTACTTGACCTTTACAAGGCAAGTTTGGACTTATGACATCCAGTCATATAGTTCAATATACTCTCCTCAAGACATCAGCTCAACTCTTACATGGAAGACTGCACGTCATCTCATACTTATGAATTAGCAGTCACAAATGTGGGAATTTTATTGAATTTATATTAAAAATGTTTTTAACTGTTCAACTTGGCTCTCTCAAAATTAAATCCTGAGTGTGCCACTATTCTGAGTAGTTTTTATATACATAATAATAAACTTACCTGGTGCTGCACACATATCTAATACGTAATCTCCAGGTTTCGGAGCTAAAACATGGCTACAAAGAACAGACGGAAGATTCTGGAGAAAAAAATCTTCAGGAAGAATATCTTTAAATGACCAACAATTATACAATGGTTCATCAATTTTTATTGCTAGTCCACTAAAAATGAAAATATGTGTTTACAATTTAGGTGTAAATAGGAATAAAATAATTAATTTTTAAAAGCAATTTATTTTCTTTGCTTCTGAGTCAGAAGCAAAGTAAATAATCTTTGGATATAATTAAATATTAATTTTATTTATATAACAGATTCTAAAAAAATCAGATATTTTTAAATATATTTTAATGAAAAAAATTTAGTAACCAAAGATCTTTTGTAATGTCTGAAAATTATCAATAAAGTCAAATATTTGTATGTAAAAATTTCAAATACAATACAATAAAAGTAAGAAGCTAAAATGTTCAAATGAAGCTGAAAAGTTAAAATAGCTGAAGCTAAAGGTTAGTATTTCATTATTACACTGTATTCTCCTTTCCATAACTGCACTAGCATTAACACTAGAATTTTACAATTAAAAAAAAAACTGTTCTTTTTAAATTGTAAAATTCAAATATCTCTTAAAGAAGGTTAATTAAGAAGACTGAAAACATTACAATATAATAATATAGTTGAGAATTTTTAATGTTTTTAAGTTTATAAAAATTAAAATGATTTTTATTTACATTAGTACAGCGGAGTCTTGCTAATCTGGTCCTTAATTATCTGGCACATCTTCCAATGATTGCCTACACCAGTGATTTGCAACTGTGGTGCTGCAAAATATATTGCTGAGCAGCACCATAACACTTCTTATATGTATTACTAAAACTAGATCTCCAGAATAAACACTCCACAGGTCATGTCATTCACTGCTTTTATGTAGGCATTAGATCTAGACACTCAGTAATCCAGNTGGTTTAGCCTTCCACATAATAAAGATATCATCAACGTACCTTTTATAAATAAGTATGTTGGAACTATACATAGGTATGATTTTTTGTTCCAGTTGTCTAACGACTAATTCACATAAATCCCCCGATATTGGGCTGCCCATAGGGACCCCGCGTTTCTGTAGATACGTTTTGTTGTTGAACCTAAAAAACGAGGTATAGCATAATAAGTGGGCCAGTTCCAAAATGTTTAAATATTTAAGCACAACGATTTTCGAATATCAGAATTTAAAACCTGAGGAAGACTGAGAAAGCAGTCGAAAACGTTAGTTGTTTTCATTAAATATATTTTTACTGGTCAAGTAAAGGTTTTTATGTGTGTTTATATTAAGGTAATATAATTATGTAAACTCTCTCTCTGCATAACGATTTATTTAGTGAGGTATTAATTTGAGTTTCCTTTAAATAGGAAGGATTGTAATTAGATATTTTATCATTTTAATATGTTTTAATCATTTGATTTAGTTCTCATTATAAATGTATATAGAGGATCTTGATTATTTCATTAAATATATCTTTTAATTATTATCTCATTCATTTCTTTATGCCTAACTCCATTGTCTTACATTAAAAATAAACCCTCCTATGAATTCCGAAAACAGATTTATAATTTCACTTGTGTCTTAGTCAGTGGAATTGACCAAGTGGTGTCATGAATCCTGACTCAGAGATCTTACTGATTATTCAGATTAATAAGTCATCACGAACGTGTGACAGGGTCGACCAAAGTCCAGAATATCTCACAGTAAAGTTCATTTAAACATTTTTAGGTAAGTGCTATTAACCTTTTTATCATACACTCTTCTCAAACTGCACTTCTCATATTTATAAGAGCAGTCTAGCAAAGCAGGCTATAAATTTCAAAGAATCATATAAAGTATCTGCAGCATGGAAAGCAGGTGCATTATGAATGTATCAGCATAAAGAAAAAAGCACCATGGACAGATATTAGTAGAAGCCAGTTACAGCATCTATTTCTTTATTATTATTAATTTGTATTTTTGTGTGTTGGTATATGCATATATTTGTACATTATCAATCCGTAGATTGTATTTATTTATTTTCAGACTTGCGCAATAAGCACTGAGAAAGCATTTAAAGTTAAAACATTCTATAATCGGTTTCATTTGTCATAAATCAAAAAATTGTTTGTTCAATCCTGATGAAAGTCAATTAATTTGATCAAAAATTTATTAGGTTACGTTAATAAAATAGATTGCATATTAAAAGTTAGTAAAGGCTAGTTATTAACATTTTTTTAACCATAGTTAAGTAATCATTTGTAAAAATTATAAACAAAATATGGTAGTATCTTGGTAATCAAACTGTTCTCAACTCGAATAATTCAGTATTCTAACACAAATTCTGAGAGAAAAAGATCATTTGGTTCTAAATTGAATGAATGCAACCCGCTAGAATACATTTTCAATTAATATATTTTTATTTTGCCATACATAAAAAATATGAAGATGTTGCTGATATTTCTGATCAAGATCGACAAAGCTCAGACAATGCTGATAGTTTATAAAAAGAAAATGCCCTTGCTTAACCAAAACTATTTTTAACAAGTAATACAGTACTTTTAATTGTAATTGTTAATTAATTATTATTTAGAAATGAATTATTAATTGCATTAATAATCATATTTCTCTTAGTAACAAAAAACTTGTATACTTTTGCTAACTTTTGGAACGTAACCCCTTTGTTTTGTATAGTTCCTTAGTTTCGTATAGCATGAATTTGCCTAACACGACACTTTTTCGGAACATAACTACCATGTTATACAAGGGATACCTGTATATTTATTGTAATAGTTCAGGATTAAAAAAAAAATGTTTATTTTGATGAAGACACTTTACACAAAGTTTTAATCAAAATAACACAAAAACTAATTAAAGTAACAAAAACGATAACTTGTAACTATAATAAATTAACAGAAATAGTTTAAATGGAATGTTTTATGTCGTAGTGGCTGAAAACTAGTCCTCTCTAGAAATACAAGATTCAAATTTAGAATGCCCAAACATTCTAAATGTTTGAATAATTCTAATGTCTATGTCTCTAGTGGCTAAGAGCCCACAAGTTTAAATTCTTAAACTAATTTACTAATTAAACTAATAATTTTTTTTAAGCAAGAGCATTTTCTTTTTATAAAGTATCATCATTGTCTGAGCTTTGTTGATCTAGATCAGAAATATCAGCAACATCTTCATATTTTTTTATTTTTACCATAAAATTTTTTATGTATGGCAAAATAAAAATATATTAATTGAAAATGTATTCTAGCGGGTTGCATTCATTCAATTTAGGACCAAATGATCTTTTTCTCTTGGAATTTGTGTTGGAATACTGAATTATTTGAGTTGAGAACAGTTTGATTACCGAGATACTAATAATTTTTTACTTTTAATAGAAGAAACAAAAAAAGTACAGTTTAAAACTTTCTAAAACATATATCATATATTACAAACTATATTCTATATTTCTATTTTAAAATAAATACAATCTTCAAAAACATCACAAAACAAAATACAAGTAAATAATTTTGTCATATTGAAACTTTTTAGTACTTTGTAGAGACTCCTTTTTTTTTAATAATTGCATTGCAATGATGAGGCATATTTGTAACTAGTTTTCATAGACTTTAGGGTCAATTTCATTCCATGCCAATTGTATCATCTGTTTCAACTCATCTTTGCTTTTTGATGTCTTTTGGTTAATTTTTTTTCTATTTCTTCCCATAGATGTTCAATGGGATTTAGATCCACACCAATCCAAAGTGATAACATTCTGAGATTTCAAATATTCTTTCACTACCTTGGTTGTATGTATTGGATCATTGTCACATTGAAAGACAAAAAAATTTGTTTCTAGTCTTAATTTAATGGCTGAAGTAAAAGGATTTTCATGCAATATTTTTAAGTATTATTCTTTTCTCATGGTCTCATCAATAAACACCAGGTTTCCAATTCCTTTGCTTCTCACATACACATACTGTCACCAAACCACCTCCATATTTCACAGTTGATCTAATACACATTTGATTAAATGCTTCTCCTGTTTTTCTACAAACTTTTTAGCACTTTATTGTGTACAAACAGGTTAAATTTGCTTTTGTCAGACCAAATAACATGATTCCAAAACATAACTAGACTCTAGATAAGGGTTGTCCAACTTTTTTTCCTTAAAGGCCAAATTAGAAATTTACTTATATTCAATCGGCCACAAAGGTACCTTATATAAATATATGCTTTTAGAAAGTTCAAAATATGAATATCAAATTTTAATAACAAATATATATAATTACAAAAAGTACTGTATTATTGACAGTAAATAAAATTATACTCAAACAAAATAAAAATAAATTCAATGAGATTTTTGACATTGCTTTCCTTTTATAATATTGTCAATATCTGCATTTATGGTAGTAGTCTTAATTCTAAAACATATTAATTAAATGGGAATCATTCAACTTATTTATTTTAGCAGTTTCGATGTTTTTCATGCATGAAAAGAATTGTTCACAATGATATGTACTACCCCACACGAATAACAGTTTTCTAAATAAAACAATTTTCTAGCACCAATAATGTCATTACAATATCAAAGTGTATCCAGTGAAATGAGAATAATTTTTATAACGTACTTTCAGTGGCGTACCGTAGTGGAAGCGGCAGGGGTGGCCCGCCCCGGGTGGCACTTTTTTAGGGGGCGGCAAAATTTCACAATAAATAATAATAATATCTTGTAAAAATTTGAAACATCCTAATCTATACTTGCATCGCACCTGCGATAGTGCTATCATCTGGACAGTCCGGGAATTGGCTCGCCGGGTGAACTAGTAACTTTTTCATCCGAGGAATTCCTGTGAAACCTGTTGATCTTTTTTTTTTTGCTTGTACGATTCATTCGCATTCATATACACCACTAATATCCAATAGAACTATTTTAAACAGGTAGCTGCACTACCACTGAATTTTTCATTGCTTGTTCTGTGACGAAACTGAATTTTGGTCTTTTAAATTGAAATACCTAAATAAGGGGGCCGAAATTTTCCTCCGTCCCGGGCGGCTGACACCCACGGTACACCACTGCGTACTTTACCAAAATAAATGTAAACGTACCTAAAAACATTAGGGTGCAGTGGGCTGCATAAAAATATTAAGTGAGCCGCAGTGTGGCCCATGGGCTGTGGGTTGGACATCCCTGCTCTAGATACTTGAGATTAAAGATACTTTTTAGTCCAAACAAGCAATTTCTTCTTGTTTTGTTTGCTTATCCATGGTTTCTTCCAAGCAACTGTAGCATGATATTTTCATAGAGTTATGCTTGGACTATTCAAAGTGGAGACTCATGCAATCTACTTTAAACAGTTTGAGGTATAACCTTGATATTATCTTCTATTTCCAATTCGTTGACTATTTTAACTGCACTTAAAACAACATCATTTCTCAATCACTTTGTCCTGTGCTGAATTTGTTTTTCTCTTTCTTCCTCTTCCTGTCTTATTTTCTACTTTCCCAGTGGATTTAAACTTACTAACAATATTTCTGACAGAAGACAGGCATTCCAAGGTTTTCATCAATTTTACCCAAGGACATGCTATGTTCAAATTATCTAAAGACAATTTTTAATGTCATTAAATCACTCATATTTTTTACAGAGATACATAAAACAAAGGGACTTAAAATTGTAAATTACCTTTTAACAATAAATTATTTTTGCAAATAATTGCACTGTTTCCCTTTTACAAAAAATAAAAACAAAGAAATCAGTATCATGTCAATAATTTTTTTGCATAGTTTTCAATGGTGTTTTGTTTTCTGATGTTTTCTTGAAGATTGTATTTATTTTAAAATAGAAATAAATGTATATAAATATACAAGGTATCCCAAAAGTTTCTATACATACAAAGATAAAATGTAACTTTATTCACAAAACACTAAAATGTCAGCATTAAGATTTGTGTCAGTAGATTGATGGAGTAATGCAATGGAACACATGGGTGATCTGCCAATGAGGTTAACTTTTAGCAGGACTTCCTATGTGGAAACTGGATTCTGTTTAGGTGTTAGACACATGAATAAAACCCAGAACATTGCATGGTGGCCAGCCCATTGGTCAGGCATGAACCAATGACCAACTACAAGTGTTCAATGGTTTTATTTATTTGGCCACTGGTGGGCTTGATTTATGTCACTATATGGAGACTTTTGAGACACCTTGTAGAATATGTTTTGTAATATATAATATAAGTTCTAGAAAGTTTTGAACTGTACTTTTTTATTTCATCTGTTAAAACTGAAAAATTTGTCATTCCAATAATTTTTTTTTGTTGACTATATAAACACATTGTATAATATTTGATACTTTTTTCATTTGCATAGTCTAAAAACAGTGCATTATTTATCATTTGATAATTCAAATATTATAGTGATATCTTGCTGTTTATTTACCATATTTACATTTGTGATAATGTAAATATCACAAATATTTACATTATCTACTATATACTATATACTATATACTATATATAGTATATACTACTATATACTATAAACAAACATTTAAAATATGATCTAAATCATTTACATGTTCATTATTATATGTAATTTATAATTAGTTATTTCTAGACATAATTAAAATACCAATAAAATATAATAATGTAAAAATTAACTAAAACAATTTTTCTGAATTATAAGTTTAAGTCCTTTCCAACAAATTTTTTATCTTATTTGTTAATATTATGAGCAAATATTGTCATTGTTTTCTGAATTAATGAATAAATACACTTTCACATAAAAGATTAACTATTTCTACTAAAATAAAAAGTATGGAACTATTGTATTTTAAATAATTATTATAACTACACTTACTAAGGTTTTTCTACACAAAATATTTGCTGTCTATTTACAATCAAAACACCATTTCCAACAAATTTTTTTCTTCCTAGAAAAGGCTTTACAAAACCTCTTCTACAAGTATTATCTATATCTGCATAAATTGCAACTTTATCTCCAACTTTTAAACCTATAAACAAACATTTAAAATATGATCTAAATCATTTACATGTTCATTATTATATGTAATTTATAATTAGTTATTTCTAGACATACCATGTGGACAAGCAATAACACCTGGTGCATACACATCAGCACCACGAAGTACTGACATACCACATTCACATCCAACAATAACTTCATGTTTATTAGGTTCTTTTTGATTTGTAACAGGAGGGCAATTAATAACCAATAAATCAGGAAGACTTGGATGAACAAAAATAGATGGCATTGGTAGTTGTCTATTGACACATTGCTGAAATAAAATATTAAAAACAGTAAGTAAAATTAACTCTGTAAGGATATTCTATAATTATAAAGTAATTTCTCTATTATCCAAGAAAGTTTACATTCAGTAATAAGGATTTACAGTATTCTTGACATCAAACATTGAGTAAGCTTTGATATTTACAACTATTACAGACAAATTACATCTATTAAAAAGATAAAAGCATAATGCAAAGAAAAATAAGTATGATGATAAAACTTTTCTCTGGGACAATTTGTTATACTTAAATGTAAATGGCATGTCTGAAAAGTACAATGACTAGTATTCATTCAAAACATTTTTATTTGACCAAACATCACTTACACCTTATTTACTGGAACATGCATTATTTTTCTATATAATTGCTGCCATTGTCTAAACACTTGTTAAGTTTGGGTACTAGATTCTATATCCTAGGATTGTAGAACTCTACTGCTTGTTACTGGAATCACATTTCAACTTCATTTTTGATCTCATCATCATTATGGAAGTGTTGTCCTGCAAGATGTTTCTTTAGATAAAAAAAAAACAAGTGGAAGTCACTGGGAGCAAGGTCTGGACTGTATGGCAGATGATCAAACACTTTCCACTTGAATCAATTGAGAAGCTTGGTGGCAATCGCTGTGTGATCCTGAGCATTGTCACGAAGCAGGTAGACACCAGTTGTCAACATTCCCCTCCGTTTGTTTCGAATGGCCCATCAAAGGCATTGTAAGGCTTCACAATATGCAGTAGCATTAATTATGGTACCAGGTGGCATGAAGTCAATCAGAAGAATGCTTTTTCTGTCCCAGAACACAGAAGCCATAATTTTTTTTTGCAAAAATTGAAGTTTAGAATTTCTTGGGTTTTGGGGAATGCATATGGTGCCATTGCAGAAATTGTTGCTTAGATTCAGGAGTATGGTGGTACATCCAAGTTTCATCGCCCATCACAATGTGGTCGAAGAACTCATTTCCTGCATGTGCATAGAGTGTGAGGAAGTCAAATGCAAAGTCCATCCGTTTCATTTTGTGTTGTCCATTAACATTTTGGGTACCCAGCATGCACACAATTTCCTATACTCTAATGTTACAATCATAGCTTCATGGAAGGTGGACTTAGACACTTCTGGAATGATTTCATGAATTCTCTTACTGTGAGATGCCAGTTTGCATGATTTGCTCCCTCAGTTCTTTAAAGAAGTTCATCAGAGATCACAGATGGCCTACCACTCCTGTGTTCATCACAAACATTGGTCCTGCCTCCAGAGAATGCACACCACTACTTTCTTGCATTTTTTTTTATTCAAAATGTTACTATAAATGGAAACAATTTGTTTGTGAATATCTGCTGAGTGCTCATCTTTTGCATTGAGAAAACATATGATGGATAACACTTCACATTTGACAGGATTCTGAATCAGTACAGCCATTATATATATGTGCTACTTGAACCAGACTCAATGTAGCAATGACTACCACAAAAAGACCATGAAAGATTCCAGGTCAAATTGACTGTTGTCAACTTATGCACTGAAATATTAGCTTTCTGCTTACATGCAATGTATCTTTACTTTTCAGATACACCTCATATTTTCTTATGACATATTTTATGAGTTTAAAAAATCATAGCTTACATTATGAAGCAGTTATTTCTAAGAAAACAAGATATGTTATCCTTAAATAAAACCCTTCATTTTATTAATTTATACATTTAATATATTTATGATAAAATACTTTAAGTTTGAAATTTTTTTGTGAATAGTCTTTAGAGTAAGTTTCTGAAAACTTAATAATTAGAGAATCTATATAGTTATCAACAAGCTAATGAAAATATAATATTTTATAGGAAACTATATGGACCACTGCCTCTATAAAAAAGCTTATAGTTTTGCAGAGAAATGACTTGCAGTTTCTGAGTCCAAGAGCCATATTCTGGTCACTGTCTCTGGTCTCTCATCTCTCGCAAGCCAATCGCTGATTGGCTAATCATTTGGATTAGCCAATCAGCGACCGGCTTGTAAGAGACAAGAGACCAGAGACAGTGACCAGAATATGGCCCCAAGTTGCAAAAAAATAAAATTATAGGTCCGAATAAGCCAAAGTCTAAGAAATGAAGGCTTTGGTATAACAGCAATAGAGGCCAACAGGAAGTGGAGAAATTTAATGCTGATGTACAGGAGGAGGAAAGATCAAATGAAACAATCTGGAGGTGGCCAAGTTCCCTTTTGAGAATTTCATGATGACCTGGACACTTTCCTCACTTCAAAAGCAAATGTCAATCCTCCTCCTGATACATTATCATCATCATTATCCTTGGCAACTGAGGAAAATGATGTTGAGATATGTGATGCCTGTACTTCAGAAGATTGCTTGGAGAATATACAAGCACCACCAACCAAAAAAAAAAAAAAAGAATATCCATCCAAAGACAAGCCTTCCAAATGGTTTCAGGACTATATAAAGAAACAAGAGGAGGCTGATGAACAATGCTGGAAGAAATTGAAAAAGAAAAATTAAGCATTTAAAAAAATATTTTAAATATTGTTCAATAAAACTAAGAAAAAAAATAAATTTAAATAAAATGTTTTTATTAACATTTTTATTAACAGAAAATAAAAATTTAAATTTTTGACTATAAATTTGTATCTTCTATTATCAGGACTTATTATACTGGCTTTACAAATAATGCTACAAAGTTTAACAAAAAATAATTTTTATTTTATTCCATATACCTGGACACATACATAATTTTGCATTTCAGACATATTTGTCCCTCCTCAGCAGGTATTTCTGTATATTCTATAAACAATAAAACAAATATTTAAAATTTACATTTAAAATTTCCTGACAAAATTATTTAATTCTTATAATTTTCCAATTTTTCCTTTATTTTTAGCTCAACTGGATATTCAAATTTTACCAACAAAAACAGAATTACTATGATTTTAAACCTGTATTAAACAATATTATATTAACATTATCTCAATTTTTTTACATTTGTTTACTATTATTACAACTTACATTTGACACACACCTCGTTTCTATTTCTTTCGATTGTTCTTTTTATCTTTTAGACACACCCCTTTTTCTATGAATCTTAGCCATGATTGGTGCATTTCTCTACCAGTATTGTCATTTATTCTATTATTTTGTCTCATTATATAAATATGTTCATAAAGTTTCTTTTGTAATTATTCTTTTCTTTTTTTCTTTATTTTTACGGAATTCAATATTATTTCACAACCTGTATTATTACAATGCTCCGCAACTACTGAATCTGCATAATTTCTCGATTGCTCGGATGTGTTCATTTATTCTTATTTTTAGTTTTCTTTTCGTTATAGAATATACAGAAATACCTACTGAGGAGGGACAAATATGTCTGAAATGCAAAATTACATATGTGTCCAGGTATATGGAATAAAATAAAAAATTGTTTTCTGTTAAACTTTGTAGCATTATCTGTAAAGCCAGTATAATAAGTCTGATAATAGAAGATACGAATTTATAGTTGAAAATTTACATTTTAGTAAGAAAAAAAGGACATTGAGGCATTTTAATTAGAAAATAAAAATCTTTAAAACTCCTTTTTTATTAATAAAGAAGCATTGTGTTTAATTTATTCAAAAAATGGCAAGAGGGATTCTATTCTCAGACCCCATACAAGCTCTCAACAGCTGTGTGTGTTGTAACTTATTTCTTGGATTCCCAAAGGTTTAAGCCTTAGAAAATGCCTAATTTTGTATTTTCATCCTTTGTTCATCAGAATGACAGTAATGTTGAGTATTTTGAATCTTAGCCCAATTTATTGTCTTTAATGGCCTCTGTGTAAAATTACAAATTCATTTTATACTTCTGCAAAAATTTAATTCAATAAGAATATTATACATATGTTTTTAGACCAAAATAAGAAAAAAATTTTCAATAAAAGTAATTTTTTCCCTACTTTTGAATTTAAATAATCTAACTTAAAGTCAACAAGTGTAAATAAGCAAATTTTAAAATATGAACATAGAAAAAGCATGAAGCAATTTTTAGCTTCTTGTGAAAAAGACATTTGTTGGTTGTGATGTTTATACAGGGAGCCCTTCATTTGATAGATGAGTGAATTCGTGATAAACATATTAAGAACACTGACAACAGATTGTATAAAACTATTCTTTACATTTACTAATTTAACTACAAGACAATTGTAAATTATATTTTTAATAAACACAGTTCAATTTTGCATCAATACATCTGCTAATTGATTACGTTTTACTTCTGCAGCTGTACAGCTGCGGATTTCTTGTAATCAGGTTTTCTGCAGGTTCATTATCATCATCAACAAATGTATCCTCTGTACAGTCAATGTCATCTTGATTAATGCACAAATTGTGCAATATACACAAAGTCATTATGTCTTTAGATATTGACGAAATGTTTTCCATATCCAGATATTTCAGTCAACAAAATCATCCTTTTAGTAGACCTATAGTTTGTTCTACCACAACTCTGATAGAACTGTGTTTTCTGTTAAAATTTTTTTGTTTCACAGTAAGATTACCATAAATCTTTATATGGTACAATTAAAAATGTATCTAATGAATATGCTGAATCTCCAAGTAAATAATAGTTATGTTCTAAATACTTTGAAAATTCATTCAAAAACATATTATAAATAGGACTCTGCTGCCAAACCTAAGAATCATTGGCACTGCCAGGCCAAGCAACAAATGCATCAAAAATTTGCATTTCTGAATCACAGAATATTTGCAACAGGATAGAGTGCCTTCCTTTCCTGTTGTAATAACTCTGGCTGTCTTCTTTGGAGCTTTTATATATACACAGTGCAGCAATTAAATTCCGGGACTGAAGCTATATCTCAGCAACCAGTACCGACATCTGTTTAAATTTTATGTCAAATGAAGTTTGAACAGATGTCGCTACTAACCTAAAACTTTTATTTAAATCGGTTGACATTTATCATTGTTTTTGATATTTTGTTTATCAGTTTATTTTGTTACATGTCGGCAAACAATAATGGAACAACATGCTGTTATTAAATTTCACGCTAAACTTGGCACAAGTGCCACAGAAACGTTCAAAATGATGCAGAAAGTGTATGGAAGTGAGTGTTTATCATCACCTCAAGCCAAGAAAACACGAAAAGTTCCATCAAAAATCAAGACGATGTTCATTGTTTTCTTCGATAGCAAAGGCATCATCCACCGTGAGTTCATCCCACAGGGTCAAACAGTTACTGCTGCTTTCTACTTGGGAGTTTTACAACGATTAATGGGAAGAATTCGTCGAATTCGACCAGAATATCGCAATTCTGATGACTGGTGTTTGTTACACGATAATGCACCGAGTCACACATCATTGATTGTTCGTCAATTTTTGGCACGAAATCAAGTCTGTGTGTTGAATCATTCGCCGTATTCCCCCGATTTAGCACCATGTGACTTCTCTTTATTTCCAAAAATGAAAATGAAGTTGAAAGGACGCATTTTTAATGATATTGAAACCATCCAAAGAGAGTCTACGCGCATATTAGAGGCAATACCGAAAATTGAGTTTGAGCAGGCATTTGAATCACTATTGAATCACTGTAAAAAGTGTATTGAAGCAGGAGGAGAGTATTTTGAATAATTTAATAAAAAGATTTGAATAAAATTGTTTTGTTTCATTTTTATAGATCCA
>NW_019384602.1:385939-405958 GCF_000671375.1 Centruroides sculpturatus | reverse complement strand
AATGTTACGTAACAATGGAATTGTTAAGAGAAAGCGACGTGCAATACGCAGATGCAGTTTTTTTCGTTTTTGCGGAAAATCGAACATATTTTTAGACCCATCTAAAAATTCTCTAATTAGTCTGGAAACAAGGGGACCCAATTCTTGCATTCTGTGAAAACGGGTAAGGTTGACTGTAACATAATAATCTTTATCTTAGTTATCGTTACTTTTGCCCGAGCAACGCCGGGCCCACCTGCTAGTAATTTAATAAAAAGATTTGAATAAAATTGTTTTGTTTCATTTTTATAGATCCAGTCTTGGAATATAATTGCCGCACTGTGTATATGTGTGTGTATTTGTGTGTGTGTGTGTTCCATCAATGCACCCAATTATTCCAGGCAATGAAACCGTATGTAATTCTTCAAATTTATGAACTGTTGTTTCCAAATTATCAATTGGCCATCGAATAAACTTGCCAATCATACCACACATTTTTTGACAGAAGTCTATAAAGATTGTGTGCACATGACCTTTATTCACACCAAATCTATCTCCAATACTTCTAAATGACTCTTGATTAGCAAGAGTCCAAATACTTAATAATACTTCCTTTGTAGGAGAAATAAGAGGTCACCCATTTTTTACATTCATTTCTCTCTTTGAATTTATTAGTTTTATAATAATCTATATACAGTGGTACCTCAGGTTACGAACGCCCCAGCATACGAAATTTTCAGGATACGACATGAAATTCGAACATATTTTTGCTCCACGATACGAACAAAAACTCACCATACGACGTTACATTAGTTCGCATTTTTCATTTGTTTTTCTTACTACAGTTATTTTTTTTAAATGTATTACTCGGCTTTAATTTGAGTATGTTTTTCGCGTTGGAACGAATTATTTGGTTTTACATGTAATTGTATGGGAAAAGATGATCCACCTTACAAAATTTTCATGATACAATCTCAGTTTCGGAACGGATTAATTTCGTATCCTGAGGTACCACTGTGTATAAAAATGAATTTATGTCTGTCTGTCCCTCATGCATTACTACACTGTTTATCTGATTGCCATGAAACTTTGGGAAGTTGTTTAATTTAATTAATACACTCCTACGAAGATTTCTGGCAGAGTACATTTATCCTACGATAGATGGCATGCGTGTATACAAGCATTTCATCGTGAGCATTTCAGCATGGTTAGGAGTTGAAACTTGAAATTCGGTACACAGTTAGGGTACGTCACAAGAACACACACTAACAACGGATTTTTTTAAATCCTCCCGCGGGGAAAGAGACAAGATTAAGGCAATGGAAGTGTTAAGAGAAAGCAACATACAAGATTTACAGGTGCAGATGCAGTTTTTTGCATTAAATTGAACATAATTTTAGACCCATCTAAAAATTTTCTAATTAGTCTAGAAACAGGGGAACCTAATTCTTGCATTCTGTGAAAACGGGTAAGATTGGCTGTAATGTAATAATCTTAATCTTCGCTATCATTATTTTTTGCCCAAGCAACACCATGCTTATCTGCTAGTTTCCTATAAGAATAAATGAATCATCAGTTAATTTAGAAATTAATATTAGCTTATTTTAAGTTAAAAACTTACTTCTGTTAAACTTTTCATGCATCTAAAATGAGATTTAAAGTCATCCATAGAATATGAATGTACTGGTACTACCTCTTCAACGTAATTTCTTATCTTCTGTCGCTTAGATTTTTACATTCATTAGAAACAGTGATGCCAATCATTAAATTTTCATACATCCTTTTTTTATTGTGTTGTAATTCTTTAAATAATACATTGCTTTCTAAACTAGAAATTAGTGAACAAGGGACAGCATCCATTTTGCTTCAGCAACAAGCATTTGTAAAATACCATGCAGTAGTTGCTGCTTTATGCTACATTTTCGTTGCATAAAAAAAATGCGTCCTAAGCATCCACAATGCATTGTGGCATTTTCACATTGCCAGATTGCATTTTGATTGATTATACTGTTCTGCATCAAAATCCTCTCATAAAAGAAAATGCAATATTTTTTATGTATTTTAGTGTGCTGAATGTGAATCTGAAGTCTCAAATCTTCTATTACCCCAAGTTTTATAAAAATACTATTTTTTGCAGAAAAATGCTTCTTAGACAAACTTGTTAGTGTTGTTTGAATATAAAATAAAGAAATAAAATCAGAAAAATTATATTTGATTAATGTCACAAATCGTCAGAAAAAGAGAACCAGAAATGTGAAATTTTTTCAATGGAGGACAATATCATTTTTTGCAACAATATACCGCATTTCTTGGAGAAGCTTCAGCTGTCACAGGATCCCACAGAGTGGACACTCTTTATTGACTCATCAAAGTTCAGCCTTAAAGGATTTTGCTGCACAATGACAACAAACATCCATCCATTCTGGTTACTCATGCTGTTCACATGAAAGAAACTTATGACAACATGAAGGTAATGAAAAACAAGATAAAATACAATGAGCATAAGTGAAATGTGTGTGCTGACCTCAAAGTTGTTGCAATGATAACAGGTCTTCAAAGAGGATACACTAAATTCTGCTGCTTTTTTGTGTAAATGGGACTGTTGAGCAAGAACCAGTCACTACTTGGCAATAACGTGGCCCAACTGCCCAGTAAATGTACAAGGTCAGAAGAATATTGCTTTTCCTGCTCTAGTGGAGTAAACTAAAATCCTCTTATCTCCTCTTCATATCAAGCTTGTTTAATGAAAAACTTTGTGACAGGTATGGGTAGAGAAGGAGAAGACTTTGCTTACCTGAAGCAAAAGTTTTCTCATATGAGTGATGCAAAAGTAAAGGATAGAATTTTTGTTGGTTCCCAAGTAAGACAGCTTTTGAAGGATCCTAGTTTCAAAGAAAAACTTAATGCATTCAAAAATGTGAGCAAAAACTTTTTGGGGAATGTAAGAACTAACAACTATGAGGAAATCATGGAGAAGTTGGTAATGTCCTACCAAACACTGGATTACAATATATCAGTCAAGGTGCATTTCCTGCATTCACATTAAAATTTTTTACACGCCAACCTAAGAGATGTTTCTAATGAACATGGAGAGAACGTGGTTCATCAGAAATAGCTCAGCCCACAAAGTTTTTTCCTCATTTTTGACTCTTTCTGCCCTGTAGGCAACAAGAGGGCCTTTTAATCATACCCAATATGAATTTAGCAAGCCCACAATGGAGACAGCCAGATGGCAAGGGACAGGGCCCAACATATCTGGGACAGATCATCCCAAAAAAATTCCCAGAGTGTTTTGACCACCTGAATTTAACCTTGAGTCCCTAGAGTAGTGACATCTTAACCACTTTGGCCATCCAAACCACAATCTAGAGAATTTATCATCAAAATAAAAAAAAACATACAAGCATTGATTTACAGATAGGTATTTTTTATTACATAATGGATTTTAAGAGTTAAATGAATTACTAAGAGTAAAAAAATTACACTGTAGATTAGAAAGTAATGTAAAAAATATATTTAACTTTACAGTCTAAATAAGAAATATATTTAATAAAAAACAAAATAATACCTTGCTGTTACATTCAAAGAGTCCTTTCTTTAAATACCTCCATATATTCTAAAGATTTAAAAACTCAGAGATGTTTCAGATTCAAAAGTTTTAACTGTTATTTGTTCAATCTGAAGATGAGAAATAAATTTCTCAAAGAATGTTTAATCAAGGATTTAACGAAAGGCTTCTTCCAACTTAATAGCAAGGTATTATTTTCTTTTATTGCATTTAATTAAAAAAAAAATTGGATATAAAATTGCATTTATATACATCATAAATTTACCTGAACCAAGATAGATTTAAGCTTTTCTAGTGCTGTAGCAACATCTATTAATACAGTATTTACTCTGACAGTAGTGTAAGCTGGTGGACTGGTAAGCCACTTTTCTAATTGTTCAAACAAAAACAATGGGGTTTCTTCTTCATTATCCTGTTATATATGAGAATATATGAATGTATATTTTATTAAAATTTGAAAATAAACTAAATGGTTGACAAACAGAGTTGCATTACCTTCGCCTTTAATAGATCTTGCATTAATTGTTCTTTCAATTTGGGATTTTTTTCAAACGGGGAGTTAATAACCATTTGTTCCGAATTCATAATCACTCGATTTATATATGATATACTTTAACGCCTACATATTTTCACAGGCCATCAATACCATTTCGAGTAAAATAAAAGTTTTAATCATCAATAACAACACGCTATTGTCTCTATCGGCACCACATTTGTACAGTACCCTACGTAACACTACTTCTTTCGTAAACACTCGCTACGTAACAATCGCTGACGTCATCGATGACATCACACCATTCAATTACGTATTTGCGCATGTCGCTACGAAATATAGTAATTTTAATATAAATAAAAACCACGAAAAATTTTTATATATTTACAAAAAACAAAGAAGCCGTTTGTAAATGTAATGCTTGTAAAATAAATAATATCGCATCTTCTCGGTGCTTACTAATCATTGTTCCTTTTGATTCGTGTATAGCTTTAGTTTAAATGCGTTAACGGTCGACCGGGAAAGATATTTTCAAACGTAATTTATCATTCGAAAGAGTTACTTTCAGTTCTTTTAAGTCAATCTTTAATTAATTTATTGCTTGAATTTATTTAGACATTTTGATTAATATTCCGTTTAAATTTTTCGAAAGAAAGTATCAAATCATGTCAGAACAGGTAATGTGTTAAGTTCAAATTTGTCCATTTCTATTTGTCCATTTAGTCGCACGTGAGCAATTTGAATGATCAATTGAGTTAATCTATTTTTTTTTTTTTTTAATTTTATAAAATAGTTGGACTAATATTACTGTAATTTGTTTAAAAAAAAGGACTGTTTCCATTCATTTTTTTTATTAAAATAATTTATAAATTGTACTGTACGTTCTGGCTTTAAGACCGGCATATTTGTTCTAATTATAATTTATGAAATTCCATATTTTTGTTGATCATCTGTAAAGTATGGCGATCGATCGAAAGAAATGAAGCCCGAGATGTTTACATTTTTGGAATCGAGGAACCCTTAAATGTCTAGAAATGCAACATTTTGCGGGATTTTTCTGTATGTGTATGTATATATATATATATATAACTTATATGTGTTTACCCAGTTTAAAGCTTAATTAATAACCCCTGTGTCTTTTGTCGAAAATTTTTGAAATTTTGGGGGAATGTTTGTGTATTAGGGGCATAGATGTTATGGTTAAAGGTCAAGGAATGGGGAGATAAAGGAGGTCGTGTGTATTATTAAGAGTGAAGTCGGACTTGATGGCGATTTTACTCTTTATTAGCATTTTATAATGTTTTTATGAAACTCATCTCTACCATCAAAATTAACTTTTATGCCATTTCATTATAAAATCTCACAATAGATGGCGCCACATGAAATTTTAATGTTTTTTGCCGGTAAAGTTAGGCAACTCGTTGCTGGATTGCAAAAAAAAAAAAAAAAAAAAAAAAAAAAAAAAAAAAAAAAAAAAAAAAAAAAAAAAAAAAAAAAAAAAAAAAAAAAAAAAAAAAAAAAAAAAAAAAAAAAAAAAAAAAAAAAAAAAAAAAAAAAAAAAAAAAAAAAAAAAAAAAAAAAAAAAAAAAAAAAAAAAAAAAAAAAAAAAAAAAAAAAAAAAAAAAAAAAAAAAAAAAAAAAAAAAAAAAAAAAAAAAAAAAAAAAAAAAAAAAAAAAAAAAAAAAAAAAAAAAAAAAAAAAAAAAAAAAAAAAAAAAAAAAAAAAAAAAAAAAAAAAAAAAAAAAAAAAAAAAAAAAAAAAAAAAAAAAAAAAAAAAAAAAAAAAAAAAAAAAAAAAAAAAAAAAAAAAAAAAAAAAAAAAAAAAAAAAAAAAAAAAAAAAAAAAAAAAAAAAAAAAAAAAAAAAAAAAAAAAAAAAAAAAAAAAAAAAAAAAAAAAAAAAAAAAAAAAAAAAAAAAAAAAAAAAAAAAAAAAAAAAAAAAAAAAAAAAAAAAAAAAAAAAAAAAAAAAAAAAAAAAAAAAAAAAAAAAAAAAAAAAAAAAAAAAAAAAAAAAAAAAAAAAAAAAAAAAAAAAAAAAAAAAAAAAAAAAAAAAAAAAAAAAAAAAAAAAAAAAAAAAAAAAAAAAAAAAAAAAAAAAAAAAAAAAAAAAAAAAAAAAAAAAAAAAAAAAAAAAAAAAAAAAAAAAAAAAAAAAAAAAAAAAAAAAAAAAAAAAAAAAAAAAAAAAAAAAAAAAAAAAAAAAAAAAAAAAAAAAAAAAAAAAAAAAAAAAAAAAAAAAAAAAAAAAAAAAAAAAAAAAAAAAAAAAAAAAAAAAAAAAAAAAAAAAAAAAAAAAAAAAAAAAAAAAAAAAAAAAAAAAAAAAAAAAAAAAAAAAAAAAAAAAAAAAAAAAAAAAAAAAAAAAAAAAAAAAAAAAAAAAAAAAAAAAAAAAAAAAAAAAAAAAAAAAAAAAAAAAAAAAAAAAAAAAAAAAAAAAAAAAAAAAAAAAAAAAAAAAAAAAAAAAAAAAAAAAAAAAAAAAAAAAAAAAAAAAAAAAAAAAAAAAAAAAAAAAAAAAAAAAAAAAAAAAAAAAAAAAAAAAAAAAAAAAAAAAAAAAAAAAAAAAAAAAAAAAAAAAAAAAAAAAAAAAAAAAAAAAAAAAAAAAAAAAAAAAAAAAAAAAAAAAAAAAAAAAAAAAAAAAAAAAAAAAAAAAAAAAAAAAAAAAAAAAAAAAAAAAAAAAAAAAAAAAAAAAAAAAAAAAAAAAAAAAAAAAAAAAAAAAAAAAAAAAAAAAAAAAAAAAAAAAAAAAAAAAAAAAAAAAAAAAAAAAAAAAAAAAAAAAAAAAAAAAAAAAAAAAAAAAAAAAAAAAAAAAAAAAAAAAAAAAAAAAAAAAAAAAAAAAAAAAAAAAAAAAAAAAAAAAAAAAAAAAAAAAAAAAAAAAAAAAAAAAAAAAAAAAAAAAAAAAAAAAAAAAAAAAAAAAAAAAAAAAAAAAAAAAAAAAAAAAAAAAAAAAAAAAAAAAAAAAAAAAAAAAAAAAAAAAAAAAAAAAAAAAAAAAAAAAAAAAAAAAAAAAAAAAAAAAAAAAAAAAAAAAAAAAAAAAAAAAAAAAAAAAAAAAAAAAAAAAAAAAAAAAAAAAAAAAAAAAAAAAAAAAAAAAAAAAAAAAAAAAAAAAAAAAAAAAAAAAAAAAAAAAAAAAAAAAAAAAAAAAAAAAAAAAAAAAAAAAAAAAAAAAAAAAAAAAAAAAAAAAAAAAAAAAAAAAAAAAAAAAAAAAAAAAAAAAAAAAAAAAAAAAAAAAAAAAAAAAAAAAAAAAAAAAAAAAAAAAAAAAAAAAAAAAAAAAAAAAAAAAAAAAAAAAAAAAAAAAAAAAAAAAAAAAAAAAAAAAAAAAAAAAAAAAAAAAAAAAAAAAAAAAAAAAAAAAAAAAAAAAAAAAAAAAAAAAAAAAAAAAAAAAAAAAAAAAAAAAAAAAAAAAAAAAAAAAAAAAAAAAAAAAAAAAAAAAAAAAAAAAAAAAAAAAAAAAAAAAAAAAAAAAAAAAAAAAAAAAAAAAAAAAAAAAAAAAAAAAAAAAAAAAAAAAAAAAAAAAAAAAAAAAAAAAAAAAAAAAAAAAAAAAAAAAAAAAAAAAAAAAAAAAAAAAAAAAAAAAAAAAAAAAAAAAAAAAAAAAAAAAAAAAAAAAAAAAAAAAAAAAAAAAAAAAAAAAAAAAAAAAAAAAAAAAAAAAAAAAAAAAAAAAAAAAAAAAAAAAAAAAAAAAAAAAAAAAAAAAAAAAAAAAAAAAAAAAAAAAAAAAAAAAAAAAAAAAAAAAAAAAAAAAAAAAAAAAAAAAAAAAAAAAAAAAAAAAAAAAAAAAAAAAAAAAAAAAAAAAAAAAAAAAAAAAAAAAAAAAAAAAAAAAAAAAAAAAAAAAAAAAAAAAAAAAAAAAAAAAAAAAAAAAAAAAAAAAAAAAAAAAAAAAAAAAAAAAAAAAAAAAAAAAAAAAAAAAAAAAAAAAAAAAAAAAAAAAAAAAAAAAAAAAAAAAAAAAAAAAAAAAAAAAAAAAAAAAAAAAAAAAAAAAAAAAAAAAAAAAAAAAAAAAAAAAAAAAAAAAAAAAAAAAAAAAAAAAAAAAAAAAAAAAAAAAAAAAAAAAAAAAAAAAAAAAAAAAAAAAAAAAAAAAAAAAAAAAAAAAAAAAAAAAAAAAAAAAAAAAAAAAAAAAAAAAAAAAAAAAAAAAAAAAAAAAAAAAAAAAAAAAAAAAAAAAAAAAAAAAAAAAAAAAAAAAAAAAAAAAAAAAAAAAAAAAAAAAAAAAAAAAAAAAAAAAAAAAAAAAAAAAAAAAAAAAAAAAAAAAAAAAAAAAAAAAAAAAAAAAAAAAAAAAAAAAAAAAAAAAAAAAAAAAAAAAAAAAAAAAAAAAAAAAAAAAAAAAAAAAAAAAAAAAAAAAAAAAAAAAAAAAAAAAAAAAAAAAAAAAAAAAAAAAAAAAAAAAAAAAAAAAAAAAAAAAAAAAAAAAAAAAAAAAAAAAAAAAAAAAAAAAAAAAAAAAAAAAAAAAAAAAAAAAAAAAAAAAAAAAAAAAAAAAAAAAAAAAAAAAAAAAAAAAAAAAAAAAAAAAAAAAAAAAAAAAAAAAAAAAAAAAAAAAAAAAAAAAAAAAAAAAAAAAAAAAAAAAAAAAAAAAAAAAAAAAAAAAAAAAAAAAAAAAAAAAAAAAAAAAAAAAAAAAAAAAAAAAAAAAAAAAAAAAAAAAAAAAAAAAAAAAAAAAAAAAAAAAAAAAAAAAAAAAAAAAAAAAAAAAAAAAAAAAAAAAAAAAAAAAAAAAAAAAAAAAAAAAAAAAAAAAAAAAAAAAAAAAAAAAAAAAAAAAAAAAAAAAAAAAAAAAAAAAAAAAAAAAAAAAAAAAAAAAAAAAAAAAAAAAAAAAAAAAAAAAAAAAAAAAAAAAAAAAAAAAAAAAAAAAAAAAAAAAAAAAAAAAAAAAAAAAAAAAAAAAAAAAAAAAAAAAAAAAAAAAAAAAAAAAAAAAAAAAAAAAAAAAAAAAAAAAAAAAAAAAAAAAAAAAAAAAAAAAAAAAAAAAAAAAAAAAAAAAAAAAAAAAAAAAAAAAAAAAAAAAAAAAAAAAAAAAAAAAAAAAAAAAAAAAAAAAAAAAAAAAAAAAAAAAAAAAAAAAAAAAAAAAAAAAAAAAAAAAAAAAAAAAAAAAAAAAAAAAAAAAAAAAAAAAAAAAAAAAAAAAAAAAAAAAAAAAAAAAAAAAAAAAAAAAAAAAAAAAAAAAAAAAAAAAAAAAAAAAAAAAAAAAAAAAAAAAAAAAAAAAAAAAAAAAAAAAAAAAAAAAAAAAAAAAAAAAAAAAAAAAAAAAAAAAAAAAAAAAAAAAAAAAAAAAAAAAAAAAAAAAAAAAAAAAAAAAAAAAAAAAAAAAAAAAAAAAAAAAAAAAAAAAAAAAAAAAAAAAAAAAAAAAAAAAAAAAAAAAAAAAAAAAAAAAAAAAAAAAAAAAAAAAAAAAAAAAAAAAAAAAAAAAAAAAAAAAAAAAAAAAAAAAAAAAAAAAAAAAAAAAAAAAAAAAAAAAAAAAAAAAAAAAAAAAAAAAAAAAAAAAAAAAAAAAAAAAAAAAAAAAAAAAAAAAAAAAAAAAAAAAAAAAAAAAAAAAAAAAAAAAAAAAAAAAAAAAAAAAAAAAAAAAAAAAAAAAAAAAAAAAAAAAAAAAAAAAAAAAAAAAAAAAAAAAAAAAAAAAAAAAAAAAAAAAAAAAAAAAAAAAAAAAAAAAAAAAAAAAAAAAAAAAAAAAAAAAAAAAAAAAAAAAAAAAAAAAAAAAAAAAAAAAAAAAAAAAAAAAAAAAAAAAAAAAAAAAAAAAAAAAAAAAAAAAAAAAAAAAAAAAAAAAAAAAAAAAAAAAAAAAAAAAAAAAAAAAAAAAAAAAAAAAAAAAAAAAAAAAAAAAAAAAAAAAAAAAAAAAAAAAAAAAAAAAAAAAAAAAAAAAAAAAAAAAAAAAAAAAAAAAAAAAAAAAAAAAAAAAAAAAAAAAAAAAAAAAAAAAAAAAAAAAAAAAAAAAAAAAAAAAAAAAAAAAAAAAAAAAAAAAAAAAAAAAAAAAAAAAAAAAAAAAAAAAAAAAAAAAAAAAAAAAAAAAAAAAAAAAAAAAAAAAAAAAAAAAAAAAAAAAAAAAAAAAAAAAAAAAAAAAAAAAAAAAAAAAAAAAAAAAAAAAAAAAAAAAAAAAAAAAAAAAAAAAAAAAAAAAAAAAAAAAAAAAAAAAAAAAAAAAAAAAAAAAAAAAAAAAAAAAAAAAAAAAAAAAAAAAAAAAAAAAAAAAAAAAAAAAAAAAAAAAAAAAAAAAAAAAAAAAAAAAAAAAAAAAAAAAAAAAAAAAAAAAAAAAAAAAAAAAAAAAAAAAAAAAAAAAAAAAAAAAAAAAAAAAAAAAAAAAAAAAAAAAAAAAAAAAAAAAAAAAAAAAAAAAAAAAAAAAAAAAAAAAAAAAAAAAAAAAAAAAAAAAAAAAAAAAAAAAAAAAAAAAAAAAAAAAAAAAAAAAAAAAAAAAAAAAAAAAAAAAAAAAAAAAAAAAAAAAAAAAAAAAAAAAAAAAAAAAAAAAAAAAAAAAAAAAAAAAAAAAAAAAAAAAAAAAAAAAAAAAAAAAAAAAAAAAAAAAAAAAAAAAAAAAAAAAAAAAAAAAAAAAAAAAAAAAAAAAAAAAAAAAAAAAAAAAAAAAAAAAAAAAAAAAAAAAAAAAAAAAAAAAAAAAAAAAAAAAAAAAAAAAAAAAAAAAAAAAAAAAAAAAAAAAAAAAAAAAAAAAAAAAAAAAAAAAAAAAAAAAAAAAAAAAAAAAAAAAAAAAAAAAAAAAAAAAAAAAAAAAAAAAAAAAAAAAAAAAAAAAAAAAAAAAAAAAAAAAAAAAAAAAAAAAAAAAAAAAAAAAAAAAAAAAAAAAAAAAAAAAAAAAAAAAAAAAAAAAAAAAAAAAAAAAAAAAAAAAAAAAAAAAAAAAAAAAAAAAAAAAAAAAAAAAAAAAAAAAAAAAAAAAAAAAAAAAAAAAAAAAAAAAAAAAAAAAAAAAAAAAAAAAAAAAAAAAAAAAAAAAAAAAAAAAAAAAAAAAAAAAAAAAAAAAAAAAAAAAAAAAAAAAAAAAAAAAAAAAAAAAAAAAAAAAAAAAAAAAAAAAAAAAAAAAAAAAAAAAAAAAAAAAAAAAAAAAAAAAAAAAAAAAAAAAAAAAAAAAAAAAAAAAAAAAAAAAAAAAAAAAAAAAAAAAAAAAAAAAAAAAAAAAAAAAAAAAAAAAAAAAAAAAAAAAAAAAAAAAAAAAAAAAAAAAAAAAAAAAAAAAAAAAAAAAAAAAAAAAAAAAAAAAAAAAAAAAAAAAAAAAAAAAAAAAAAAAAAAAAAAAAAAAAAAAAAAAAAAAAAAAAAAAAAAAAAAAAAAAAAAAAAAAAAAAAAAAAAAAAAAAAAAAAAAAAAAAAAAAAAAAAAAAAAAAAAAAAAAAAAAAAAAAAAAAAAAAAAAAAAAAAAAAAAAAAAAAAAAAAAAAAAAAAAAAAAAAAAAAAAAAAAAAAAAAAAAAAAAAAAAAAAAAAAAAAAAAAAAAAAAAAAAAAAAAAAAAAAAAAAAAAAAAAAAAAAAAAAAAAAAAAAAAAAAAAAAAAAAAAAAAAAAAAAAAAAAAAAAAAAAAAAAAAAAAAAAAAAAAAAAAAAAAAAAAAAAAAAAAAAAAAAAAAAAAAAAAAAAAAAAAAAAAAAAAAAAAAAAAAAAAAAAAAAAAAAAAAAAAAAAAAAAAAAAAAAAAAAAAAAAAAAAAAAAAAAAAAAAAAAAAAAAAAAAAAAAAAAAAAAAAAAAAAAAAAAAAAAAAAAAAAAAAAAAAAAAAAAAAAAAAAAAAAAAAAAAAAAAAAAAAAAAAAAAAAAAAAAAAAAAAAAAAAAAAAAAAAAAAAAAAAAAAAAAAAAAAAAAAAAAAAAAAAAAAAAAAAAAAAAAAAAAAAAAAAAAAAAAAAAAAAAAAAAAAAAAAAAAAAAAAAAAAAAAAAAAAAAAAAAAAAAAAAAAAAAAAAAAAAAAAAAAAAAAAAAAAAAAAAAAAAAAAAAAAAAAAAAAAAAAAAAAAAAAAAAAAAAAAAAAAAAAAAAAAAAAAAAAAAAAAAAAAAAAAAAAAAAAAAAAAAAAAAAAAAAAAAAAAAAAAAAAAAAAAAAAAAAAAAAAAAAAAAAAAAAAAAAAAAAAAAAAAAAAAAAAAAAAAAAAAAAAAAAAAAAAAAAAAAAAAAAAAAAAAAAAAAAAAAAAAAAAAAAAAAAAAAAAAAAAAAAAAAAAAAAAAAAAAAAAAAAAAAAAAAAAAAAAAAAAAAAAAAAAAAAAAAAAAAAAAAAAAAAAAAAAAAAAAAAAAAAAAAAAAAAAAAAAAAAAAAAAAAAAAAAAAAAAAAAAAAAAAAAAAAAAAAAAAAAAAAAAAAAAAAAAAAAAAAAAAAAAAAAAAAAAAAAAAAAAAAAAAAAAAAAAAAAAAAAAAAAAAAAAAAAAAAAAAAAAAAAAAAAAAAAAAAAAAAAAAAAAAAAAAAAAAAAAAAAAAAAAAAAAAAAAAAAAAAAAAAAAAAAAAAAAAAAAAAAAAAAAAAAAAAAAAAAAAAAAAAAAAAAAAAAAAAAAAAAAAAAAAAAAAAAAAAAAAAAANTCCTGGCTAGTTCCTGCTTGATTTTTCATGAGATCAGCATGTATTTTTGTAGCTTTCTCGCAAATAATTGCTTCTGATACGGTGTCTCTAGCACACTGTTTTTCAGTTATCCAAAGCAAAAGCAATTTCTCAACATGATTTAATGTCTTCGATCTCTGTTTAGAAATTGATTTAACCCCTTTCGCAACGTTAGCAGATTTAATAATGTCTTTATTTTTCACGATTGTCAATATCGTCGTTCTTGGAATATGATATGCAACAGTTAAAATCTCGAACACGCATGCCACCTTCATATTTCTCAACAATCTCTTTTTTCAGTTGTGATTCTAGTGATTTTTTTAGTTTTCTGTTGCTTTTCATTTGCCTTCTTGCAATTCATGATTAATAATAAAATTTTACTTAGAAATTAAAATCAGAAGAAATCTAACAAAGTTATAAACTGTGGCACCATGAATGTCTAGTCTGGTCTAGTACACCGACAGTTGTTCATAGATGGCGCGTATAATTAAGTCGTATACCGAACAAAAGTCGTATACCAAGCAAAATTTGTTTTGTCCAAACAGGATGTATTCCGAATTTGACGTATTCTAAAGCAGACGTATACCGAGGTTCCACTGTATTTTCACTTTTGTTTTTCTCGGTTCCCATAAAAAATATATATAGTCAAACTGTTTATACCATAAATGTGATAAATTAAAAACGTGATATCCTTTAGTTCAATTCACGTTGCTAAATAATCAGCAATATAAAAATTGATTTTAATCATCTGTAATGTACAGTACATTTCACATTTCTTATAGAAGTTGTTTTTTTTATTAGGATAATAATGAAATACATTTTAGAGTGAAAATGACAACTCAAATGGGGAAATTAAAGAAATCTTATAGTGAGAGAGTTGTAAGTATATGATTTATAAATATTTTAGGATAATTTTAAATGATTGAAATGTTGACAAAGTAATTGATTATTACAGGGAGTACCTGTAACATCCTTAAGATTTCTTTTTGATGGAAGAAGAATTAATGATGATGAAACACCAAAACAGGTAATTTACTTATATAAATAAAGGCCATTTAATGTTTTTATATTTAAAAGTTGAAAAGATGATAATTTAACTACAGTAGAGCATTGATTATCTGAATCGATTGGGGACTGGGGTTGTTCGGAAAATCGATTTTTCAGATAACCAATTATGTATGAAAAAATAGTACTAATATTAGTACTATTATTAGTACTTACAGTACTAATAATAGTATATTAGTACTGTATATCCCGATCATAGTATATTAATATATAATATCTCATGTTTATATTTTCTCCATTGCATGTTGCTTTGCATTGAATTTTCATCAATGTTAAGCATAACGAAAATTTTTATAATAATAATCGTGGCTATTGTATCGTTAAAAATTTTTTTTTTATTTTGTACAAACAAAATAAATATATTGAAAAATATAATAACAAAAAAAATTATATTAAATTANTCGAAAGAGTTACTTTCAGTTCTTTTAAGTCAATCTTTAATTAATTTATTGCTTGAATTTATTTAGACATTTTGATTAATATTCCGTTTAAATTTTTCGAAAGAAAGTATCAAATCATGTCAGAACAGGTAATGTGTTAAGTTCAAATTTGTCCATTTCTATTTGTCCATTTAGTCGCACGTGAGCAATTTGAATGATCAATTGAGTTAATCTATTTTTTTTTTTTTTTTTAATTTTATTTGGAGGCTGTCCAATTTGCTTTGTCAATGAAAGTTAGATTAATATAATGGCGTTTTATTCTCTACAGTGAAAACGATCTTTCATGATATATCCGAATTTGAACATTTTTGCATGTGTTTTCAAATATAATTCACACCAAAGCTATAAAGATTCTTAACAAAAAAAAAAGTTACTTTTAATAGTATAACATTAATTAATAAATTAAATATTACAAGTCGGGTTAACACGTGGGTTTATCACATTTTATTCTGAATGATATTTTTCATTGAGAAGTAAAAAGAAATCGCTTCCAATTTCAGGAAATCGACTTTTTATTAGTTTTTATCAAAATCTGACAATCTTCAGCTTAGAATCTTAGACTTAACAGTTCAGAAGTGTAATATAGAATATATAAATTAGAACAAATTCAAAATTAATATTCTTAACCTCTCAAAGAATAAAAGAGAAATTGATAGAACTCATTAACCATATCCAAGCATTGCCAATTTTATATGCATCTTGTATAAGTTATTAATAATGTTATGCAGGGCTGGATTAACCCACTTTGGGGCCCTAGACATTTTCTTCTTACCGGGCCCCTTCCTGGATCTTTCAATTAATAAATCTTGTTAATATTATTTCTATTAAATTGCATAAGGACACTGCAGCTGCTTAATAAAAAATAAAAGGAAAATTATCTAACAATATTTCACAGGATGTTAAGAATACATATCACTCATGGGCTGCAATAGTGGCACAACTCCAAAAATCAAGTTTTGAGATAAATGAGTTTGAAGTTTCACCTTATATTGAAATGCATCATTCCCAGGATTCATTGATGGAATAAGTGTTAAACGGTACTAAATGGCTCCGTAAGAGTTAAATTAGTAATAATATCTTAAAAAAATTGTACCCCCTCACCCTCTTTGTTGTTCCCAGGAGTGATGTTTTGAGATGTGCCACTATTGCTGAATGTTTCTAATACATTATGTTGGACTATTCTGGAGTTGGTGGCTTATGAAACGAGTGTACAGGCAAAAACGTAAGCTTTATTAATGATGTAAACAAATTATTAATACATGAATGTTCCAATACTAATTATTAATCAACACAATGTAAACAAGAAACAGTACTATTGAAATCCATAACTTTATGAAAGTTTCAAAGTGAAACCTATTCTTAGGATTCAAATGTTAGGTTGTTGTAAAATGTTGAATAACATCTTGGTACTGCATTGCTGGCGATCAAACTTTGTAAATCGTCGAATTTCTTCTTAGATATTGGAAGAGGTTTGCTGTATGCTTTTTTCAGTGTTACTTTCTGAAACAACTGCAAACTCCTGGATCTTGAGGTTTTGATGTTTACAGTTTTAAACTTAGTTTTTTAAAAGAAGTTTTGTAGAAAAAGCAATCCAATGATTGTTTTTCTACCTTCAGTACAGAAATGTTGAAGAGGACTTTATCATTGTCAGTGTTCACAACAAAATTATGAGATGTCCTATCTGTGAGGTCCTTTACATCAACAAAGTCATCGTATCCTATTTCACACAGTTGGAAAGGTTTGCCTTTTTTTCTTGCATCCTAATTAACGTTGCATATTGTGGTGGAACGTAGATTGGACCTGATTTCAGTGATTGTTGAATAGTTTTTTCTATTACAGAGTGAACACAATCACCTTTGTTTTGTGTGTGTCCCACAATGAGAAATTTGTGTTATCCTTTTAATTTTAAATCTTGACACGGCGTACAAGTAACAGGAAACAATGTATTTATTTTTTTTGCTGTTTGCAGAAATTGTCTGAATACAGTGTTATTTCTAATTCATTTGTTTTGCATGTAGCAGATTTTTCTTCTAAAAATTTTAACAAGCATGTTCCAATGTCAGTAGCACCTTTCTTTCCATTGCCTTCATGCCATAGGTAGCAGTAGACATCATCCAGCCCATCTTTTTTCAAGTCACAAATTATGAAGTTGTAGGTGGACAATTTGGACTTGAGAAGTGCCAGTATTGCAGCCAGTGTAAATAACAAATCAGAGAATGCAACAGTGACACTTCTGCTATCTTTTGGTGGAATACTGTACTATAAGATATGCCGCTTTTGCTGCTGGAAGGAAGACCAATCTGCAATTCTGGGGAGTGCATTAACTCAAAAGTCATATTTTTTGAGTTGTGCCACTATTGCAGCCCACAAGTGATATAGTTAATATTATTCTTATTGCTAAAAAAATTCTAAATTATTGGGAGTTTTACTTTCAATAAGAAGAAATATAAGAACACGTTTTCTTTAGATTTTAGAATTCACAATAACCATATAAAAAGCAATATATTTTTGTTTATTTTTTTATTATATACAGTTGTCCAATAGAAAAGTAAACTATCTTATTTACAAATCTTTTATAAAGACAGTTTGACCAAGCCCTAGACATTTGTCTCATTTGTCTATGCGATGATCCGGCCCTGATGTTACGGCACTTGTGCAGTTTAGTGGGTACGGCTGTTTATGTTTGAGTAATACCTGAATTGCTTACAAAGTTTATTTTAAAAATTTTATTGTCAAATTTTTACTCTATTTTTATTCAAATGGAAAAACATTTTTTTAAGAGCCATTAAAAAAATACATTGGGAGAAAGCATTTTTAATTTAAATGCTTGTTTACAAGTGAAGATTTTCAAGATTAAAATTTTTATCTATAAAATGCATTTTTTTAATGCTGGTTATTAAATAATTTCAATAAATTTTTTGTTGATACTAAATATGCAAAATTAATTTTTGTTTGCCAATCTGTTTCATAAGAAAATTAAATGGAGAAAAGCATTTTAGTAAATACAAATGAAAAGGGCTTAATTTATTAGAATCCAAGTACTATATTATTTTTTAAGTGTTTTTTTAAAATAATAATAATAATAATAATAAAGTAGTTGGATTCTTCCTGCTTAACTACATGAGAAATCTTTATTACTGCTGCTAATGTTTCTCACATTCTCATAAATTATCTCTGCTAACATTTCTTGTATCTGATTGTCAAAGAAAACAAAGTAACCTAGAGTTTATGCTGCTTTTTATCTTTTCTCCTAGAGAAGCAATGTTGAATTTATATTAATAGCCTAGATTTTCAGATGAATTTTGATACAATTAAGACTAATTTAACTAGCTTTCTACTATGTCATCTGATATATGTAAAAGTTATTCTGATTTTACATTTCATTATATGATAGCATTTTTTTAAAGCCAAATTTCTTTGTTGAAAGTGCAAGTGGAAAATGTAAATTTGTTTATTTTCTATTTGCAATTCACTGCAGTTCAGTTTTGAGATTCTTATTCTCTTTATACACAATATCCAACTATTAAAAAATATTTATGTAACAAATATATTTGAATTATTTAGCAGCATTAAATTCTAAAGACTTAAATTATTTTTGAAAACTTTGTACCAGAATAGTAGTTTGTTTTTCTGATGTTTTTATGTTAATTAAGAAATAAAAACTTTGCAAAAATATGTTCTGAATATCTCTCTAGCTTTGTTGAAATTTCTCTCTTATTTGCTTTGGGTAAATATTTTGAAATATTTTATTTTGCAAAAAACATTTAATATTTTTAATACAATTGACCATAATTGATAATTCCAATGATAAAATTTTCTACTTTTTTAGAATAGAGAGAATAATGATTCAGAATATATAAAGTTAAAAGTAGTTGGACAGGTAAGTTTTTTTATTTTTAATGTTTTATATAAATTTTAGAGTACATATTACTGAATAATTAGTGTAAATTGATGATATGTGAAAATATTGTGATTAGTCATGAGACAATACTAAAATTTCTAAATGTTCTGATACTGATACCAGTTCCATTAAAAAGTTTTGTTTCTAATACAATTTTCAATTCTGATTCTTTTCAAAAATATAGTTTGATACTTATTCTGTAAAATTTCTTATTTTTAGTTTGGAAAAAATTGATTTATGTTATAAGCATTTATTAATAGTATAACAGATTGATTTATGAATAGAATACAATTTGTAAATTCAGCTTAATCTTCTGGAAGAAAACCTGAAAACATTTTCATCATACATGCAAATATGCAAACTTTGATTTTGTACAAAATTAACAACATAACTGTCTATTGGTAGTACAGAAAATATTTATTTACACTATACTTCTGACAGTTTATAATGGTCCCCTTCAGGCAATATTAGCATACACAGAGAACAGAATGTTGCTACTTGAAAAATGGAATACAAATTATAAAGAACATTGTTCCTTATGCATATAAGCATGGAATGTAATTGAAATATATAAAACTAGCAGATGAGCCTGGAATTGCCTGGGTAAAAAATAACACTGAAGATTAATAGATTATTTTGTACTAACTCTTCTATTATATTACATTACAGTATTTGATTTATATAACTACAAAGATTATCTTAGGTAAGGGTTTATCAAACCAAATGACCAATCTAATCTATTTTAAAAATTCTTTAAATTGTGTAGAGCAGGGCTTCTTAAACTATGGGTCGTGATCCCATTTGGGGTCGCGAGATTTTAAAGCAAAATATTGAAAATAATTTGTGGGAGTTTGAAAATGGCATGCTTTGTGTCATAGGTTTCATGAGTTGTGCTTTGTGTCACTTCTGGTGCAGCGAGACAATGATTCAGCAACACTGATTGTAGTGTGAACTAGTGTAGTGTTGTCGCTTTTCAGCGTATTCAGTCGTCTCTGTTCCATTGTAACACAAGTGAACTGTGGTAGTGCACCATTATTGTTTTTGCAAATTTGTATATATCTTTATTTTATATTTTTTGGGTCGCAAAAAAAATCACAATTATAAATTGGATTGTGAATAAAAAAAGTTTAAGAAGCCCTGGTGTAGAGGAATAAATAATTTAAAAAATTTATTCCTCTACGTAATTTAAAGAATTTTTAAAATGTGTTAGATTGGTCACTTGGTTTGATAAACCTTTACTTAAGATACCCTTTGTAGTTATATAAATCAAATACTACACTATACTATACTATATGAACATTAAAACGAAAACCATATATGGAGTTTGGTTATTTCAGCCTACCATTGTCATGTTTATCACAATACTTGGACAATACCAAATGGCACAATTTCATTGGTCAAGTGAACAGCAATTGAAAATTCAATATCTTAAATTTTTTCACATATTATATTCTTTCCTAATGATAACTCAAAGAAACTGCACCATTCACAGCTGAACATCAAGTGGTAATCTGCCAGCCAACCAAATTTTGCAGAAAACAGACCAAATATTTAAACTTGGCACACTCGAAAATCACTTAAAACATATTTTGTGCTGGACGGTAACCTTGTATTATGTAATTTTTCTATTTGAATGCCATCATACTGCTGGTCCAATAGAAAGAAGGGATTGTTGCAGAAGAGGGTTGAAGTAATTCGACCGAAGGTAGTCTTTGACCTCCTCACAGAAGACAGGATAGTCAATGACTACTAATTAATACTGGTCTACTATTAATTAATATTTGAAAAGTGATCTGTGTTAGACAAGTTATGATGGCCCTGCTTATGGTCAAAGTTGCTAACCTTGAAGTCTGAAAGATTTCATATGACTTATTTAAATAAAAAAAAACTCTTGTGAAAATGCAAGAATAATTGTTTTTATGTGATAATAAAGTTTTTATATTTTTGAAACAGATTGTGTAAACTATGTGGGAAGTGTGTTCTCATAAATATTGCATTTATAGAAAAATTATTGGGCTGCAGTTTGAAAAAACTGTAG
>NW_019384602.1:369782-383874 GCF_000671375.1 Centruroides sculpturatus | reverse complement strand
CACACCAGTGATTGATACCTGGGTGTTCGTGCTTATTATCACTGGTATGATAAGTCCTTATTCCTACCTCACATTAGTAGGTTTTTAATTAATTTAATTAAACCAAGGGCAAAAAGCAATTTCTTTATATTAAAAAAAATTATACTTTAGAAGTTAATCTAGTATCAAAAACGTTCAATCCAGCATGATACAGTCAACTGGAATGCTTTCGGTTGATTGGCATTCAGATAATAAACACTCTACTGTACATACATTTTAATCTAAAAGAAATATTCCTTTATACATAATATGTGAAATTTAGAGACCAAAATAATTTTTTTTAAATAATTGTTTTTTTTTTCTGATTTTCTTTTTCTGCATGTAAACATAAAAACACACCAGAAAATATAGTGAAGCATTGAAATTCCAGACTAGTTAGGGCCAGACCCATCCAGATTTTCAAATACTATATTGATATCTTATTGATAAACACAATATTGAGCTCTTGAAAATCTTGGTTGGAGATCTTCACAACATAATGAGACACTTATTTTGTTACTTTTTTTCTTTTCTTTAGGCTTGTTTTTTATGACAATGCCTAGTGTGATGTAGCAGAATGTAGAATTTTTATTGTTTATATTTAAACATGTTTGGTGTTTGCTTATTTATGTTAGATTTCCATTAATATTTTGTATATGTTCAATTTTTTGAATAAAAACCTAATGGTTTAATAAACCTTTTTTGCTGCTGGACAAGATTGTGTGTAGATGTTTGAGTGATATACTGCAGCAGTTACTTTAGGGATTCTTGAATACATGTATAAATTAGCATTTTAGTACTGAAAACTCCAAATACACTGTAATTCAAGTGTGTGCGTTCTAAATTCAAGCCAATATTCCACAAGGAATATAGAGATACTTACAAAGATTCAAAATATAATTAACAGAACTACTGCATTTAAGCAAAAAATACAGTAATTATATTAAATTTCAAAATCAAAAAATTCTGAATGAACATTAGAACATCAATAACAGAAGGCCAAAAGAACATCAACAACAAAGTTACCATTGAAAGAGTTAATATTTCTTTTTTGATGACCACATCTGGATTTTGACACTTCACTATTCATTCAAATTATGTATTTATACACATATTAAGAAAAATAAAATGTAGTCTTTAAAATATTTTAAAGTCTATATATGAGAAACCAGGGGTAGATGAATGTAATCTCTACCACTTAAATGTGGGCAGATCTTCCAGATCTGACCACAGAGTCATAGGATGAGTTCTTAAGAATATATTTTTGTACAGGGAAGTCATAAATGGCCCTGTAAGTTGTTTTTCCTGACACAAGCCTAAATAGTGTGTTAGGCACACTAATGAATAAATTAATATACTTTTTTGAGTAGGAGGGACCGTAAGTAAGTGATAAGACTTTGGCGCAGCTTTGCATTCAATAACAAGACCATTTAAAGTAACAAAACATTATTTAATAAGAAATAACAAATAAAATACAGCTATGGAGAGATTATTAATCCCTATCTTATTCACGTGAGAGAGAGATTTACAAGTATTAAGACGTACTACCTCAATTGTAGATCTTGAACTATATCTTCTGATTGATGACGAATCATTGATAAGGCGGGATGACTATAGTGAAGTTTGGGAGAAGGATGAAGTTCTAGGCGGGAACTTATGATGCACAAGTTACTTCTGTGGATGAGAGATTCTTATGGCACTTTACAAATTCTTGTGGACTGCTGGTCTCTTATGGCAAATCTGTTCTTCTGTAGACTGCGTGTCTCCTATGGCAAATGTCATATTTCTGTTGACTGCCCTGAATGGCTGGAAAATCACCTTTTTTATCATCATCCATTGAAGATTGTGATTGGTCAGCATTTAAGTTCACAGACGGGATGTGTGGGAACGTGAAGAGAGGGTGGACTGCCAGATGGATGTCAAACCTTGGAGATAAAGGATTGTAAAAGAGAAGTTGATTTCCCCTTTTGTCATAAAAGTGAGAAATGTAGTTCCTTTAGTGTAAACAACATGTGGGAGAAATTTATTTTTTCTCACTAATTTATTAAAAATTTTGAAGGAAAATATCACTCTCGTGTACTTTCTCATCATCTCCATTTACACGAGAAAGCAATATTCTATCGAAAAATGAAGGCAGTGATGTAGGATCTCTTCCATTAGAGGAGAGATTTCTGATCAAAACGACTCATAATCTAGGATGAAGTATTTTTAATTCCCCATTTAATTAAATTAATTGGATAATTTATCCAATAAATAAAAAGACAGTCAATTCCAGAAAAAAATTTTTTGGAATTGACTGTCTTTTTATTTATTGAAAAAAAAATTTTTACATCCAGCGAAATTTTAAAAATGGATAATTTATGTCTTGATTCTCACAATATTCTTGCAATAGAAACATATTAAATTGTACAATAGCAATGTACAATTGAATATTTTTTTTGAATATATTACAATTGAATATAGCAATGATGTAAAAATTGTTGTTGTTATATATAATTAAATTCACTAAGATACAAAAAGAGGCTTAAAAGCAATACCATATAAATCTTTTACATTTGTAAATTTGAAATGGCATTTTATCCAAGTTTTTGGTTATCTGAGGTAGCATTGGTCTATGTTATTTCAGATAATCAAAGTTATATGGTATAAAATGAAAACTTAAACTATTCAAAATCATTAATTTTAATTATTTAATAATTATGAAAATGGTGTAAGTCTATTCTATGGCACAAAAAAATATATTTAATTCTCATAAAAATCATTTGTATAATGAATTTATACATACAAACTTCTATATAACAAAGTTGCTAAATCTTGAAAAAAAAAGGGAGATTTTGGTATACAGAAATAATGTTTTTTGTATATAAAGTATTATTCTAATGTAATTTTTTTTATTTTACATAATTCAAATTAATGTAAACATAATATACAGTAATAACATAATTTTAAGTAAGTTTACATTTACATGTTAAAATACAAGTTAGTTTAACTATATTTTCATTAAAAAATTTGTAATTTTTTTGTTGCACAGAATCAAAAAATGTTCTCTCTTCATAATATGCTTCACACTTATTAAGAGCATTAAAAATGCTTCTGGGCACATTTTTTTAATGGTGCAGTCCACTATGAATACTACAAAATGCTTTAATCGGTTTTTTTGGTGGGATCATCATCATCAGCATCATCTTGGATTGTTTGGTCAGTTTGGTTACTTTTTAAGGTTTCCAAAATTTCTTCTCCACTAGGATACTGTGTGGTAATGATATCATTGTCAATGTTGAGATAATCATCTAACATAATATTTGTGGTAATTTTATTGAATTGACATAATGCTTCCCATGATTTTTGTAAATTCAAAAGGGATAATTCATCGGCTTCATCCCATTCACTAAAGTTTTTGTTAAATCCTGGTTTGGTAAAACGATTTTTATAGTGATCTTTTATAGTGATTTATCAATTCTGATATATCAGAAAGACATTCTCTTAATTTTGTCAACTGTATTGTTTTAAATCCCATTAATCATCATCATTAAAACTCTCTTAATATAATGGAATTTAAGATTTTTGATTATGCCTTGATCCATTGGCTGATGTTTAGATGTTAAATTTGGAGGAAAAAGAACAACTCTGTACTTTTAAACCTTTTTTGTGACTGTAGAAGGATGTGCTGGCAGTTATCTACAACTAATGCAATTTTTCTATGTTCTCTTTGTCATTTGTTTGTCTAGTTTTAATAACCAGTCATCAAAAATCTTGCTAGTCAGTCACCCATTCTCTCGTATTAAAATGATGAATCCACTTCAAGAGACTTCATCCCTTCAAAACATCATGGATTTTTGTTTTTTTCAGTTACTAACAGTTTCAGCTTTTCACTTCCTGTCATATGTGTTTCAATTAATACAGTGATCCTTTCTTTGCTCTGCTTTCCACCATCATCAATCATTTTTAAAAGTGAGCATTCTATTGAATGTACTGTACTGTACTTGTAAAGAATAAACCAGTTTTGTCTGCATTGAAAAAGTTCTTTCGCTCATATTTTTCCAAAATCTGTTTCAACATTCCATTCTTTCATAGATTGCAGTCTTCTTCAATAATAGCATACTTTCATCTTACACCACTTTTTCAACTATGCTATGCCTTTTTTAAAATTTATCCAGCCAATTAGTGCTTCCTGGAAATCTGTATGTGAGGTTCAGAGTTTTTTCCACTCCCACATGATAGTTATGGCTGTGTGACTGTCCTGACAAACACAACCCTGTTGGCAAACCTCACATGTATATCCAAGTGATTCTGCAAACTTTAAAGCTTTTTGTTTAATTAGCAGTCCTGGTAATGGTATACTCTTATCTCAAATTAAATGTATCCACTTTAAAACTGTTTCATCTTCATCAACATAAACCCAGGTTCTTACATGTTTTGCTGTAGGTCTCGCGTCATCTGCTAATTTCAAAATTGATTTGCAGTTTTTTATTATAGTTTATAAACTATTCACAGGAATTTTGAACTTTGCTTCAATGTCTTTTTTTCTTTTTTGAACCTTTATAAATTTCCTGCAACACATTAATTTTTTATAATGTTTAAACATTTTTGCTTTGACATTTTTGTACTACAGTATAGAACTGTCTACTCTCAAACCTGAAATTAAAATAAAATTGAAATGCAACTTTCCATTTTAATGTTTCTGAGAATTCTCATAGACAAATTTAGGAAAGTCCCTTTGAACTTCATATAGCATGTAAAACAATTTAGATATGACTCATCTCACCTGCATAATTAAGACTGCTTTCTCAGTTAAACACTATACTGTACACAATAAAAATGTCACTGATATCCATATTCATTGTACAGACTGCCCTGATTTTATAACAGGAATGTGTTTTCAGAGAAGGCAGAGTAAATGAAATTGGCACAAAATTAATCCATTATACTGTTCAGTGCAGTACAGTACTGTATTATGAAGTGAATAGGGATTCAAAAATTTGTACAATAATTTGTTTTTTCAATAAAAAAAATGTTAACTATAAGTTAAAGTATTTCTAAAAAATGCTGTATAATAGAGTATTACAGTATTTGTATTAAAATAAATTTAACTGTAAAACATTGGATGAAAACAATTTACAATTAACAAAATGCCCTTGTTGACATATAACATCTCTCCTTTCTTTACAACCAATAGCCATATTGGGGCAGATTACATGATGATTTTAAAAGCTAATGACCAATATTTTTCACACCTGGGCAGTTTTACAAAGGGTTTACAGATTGAACCTAAATTTGAACTCTATTCAGATGGAGTAATTGACTTTTAATGATCAATAGTCCTTACAAATTTTAAATTTCTATACAACAATTTTTTTTAACTTAGTTATTTAAAAGTAATTTTAATTGTATTTTTTGCTGAAAAGCAGTGTACAATGCAAAAATTCATTATACAGAGAAATTTGCTATGTAGAAGCTCATAATATGAAAGTTTGATTGTGTTTAAATTTATACAAACATGGGCAAACCTAGCAGACTATCACTGTTTTTAAATCAATTTGAAATGCAAACCCTTAAATTAAATAACTCAACATGAGGAAAAATGGACTTAAACCACTTCTTTAATAAATAGTCCATTTATTTAAATTGATGACATTTCACACATATATTAGCTATAGTAAAAGATATACTGCAAAAACCCCACATGAAAACAACACTGGGTGAACTACCATAATTTCCCACCTCTAATCTACAGGTTCAAGTTTTTGTTAACAAAAAAAGTTGCTCACATAATTTATTATACATGATTTGCAGATTAAAGGTAGAAAATTATGATAATATTAATTAGTAATAATTTTAAAAAAATGTATAACTAACTTAAGTTAATTATTTATAATTAACATCAGTCTACAAGTAGTGGAAATTGTTTTCTATAATCTTATTTACTTCCCTTCCTTAATGTAATCAATCTTCTGTTATTGTTAAATGTGAGCCCAAAGGATTCAGATGTAAATCTTAGGAGGGGGTATTTTTAATTCATGTAGTTTCTTTTAAATTATTATTAAACACTATAAAATGTAACAGTCAAAAAGTAATTATAAATTACTTAAAACTGGATTTGTTATCATTTGATTATTATCGGGCTATGTCCTTTTGGCTTTTTTTTTAATATTAACAATCAAAGTGGTAAAAGCATAAGCTCATCATTTTGAGTGATCTAGATCAGTGTTTCTCAACCTTTTTTTCATTGTGGACTGTAAAATCATGGGTAATTTTACATGCATCAGTAATTATATGACTATGAATTGTGCTTATTTTATTACACTTATATATGCTTATCTAGTGTTACTGTACATAACAAAGTACGTACAGTAATTCTAGATTACTATTTAAATGTTGCCCATAATCAACTGTGTCAGCATCAGTACAGTCAAATTATTTTTCTGCAGACCAGTGAAATTTTTTTGCAGACCAGCACTGGACCGTGGCCTAGCAGTTGAAAAACAGCTGATCTAGACTCAAGTCTGGGTTGGATCCTTGAAAATATTCTTGGATAATTTGACTTGGATGTCGAGCCTCCTTCATAGCCTATTTTGGACTAGCTAAATCCACAATACATGAAAAATTTTCTGGTAAGATTTGTGGGGTAGAAAGAAATATTAAAAAGTAAAGTTGATTATTTTGATAATCTACTACTTAAGGATTATATATAAAATCAAGCCCAAATTATGCCATTAACCAAAGTATAGAACTTGACTAATTACAGATATTGAACCTGACCTGAACTTGCAACTCCTGCTTGCTATGCAGATTCATTGCCAATAACCAGAAAAGATCATGGGTATATAATCATCAATTGGCACAGCAATTGTCCTGTATGAAGGTCTAAGTAGAATAATTGGCAAAGCATCTGCATGAGAAGCAAAGTCACAGAATCCAAAGTCCCACTTTGGATCAATCTTTTCTTTCAGAATAGTCTAAATTAATTTAATCTATAATTATTAAATATAATACAAGATGGCAGCAAAACTACCTTTAGTCCAGGTTATGTAATATCTTTAGAGTTAATTAGTCAGGTTCTAGCGCAATAGCTAATCCAAGTTCTATCATTGATTAATTAAGTCAATATTTGAACTCTTAAGTAAACAATTAATGCAAACAAAATACAGATATTCTAATTATTGTATACAAAAAGAATGAAAATTGTATTTTGTTTTTATAAAGAATAAAAATTTCATGTATATTTATTTACTTTTTAAATCATAAATACATCTAAATTTCTGAAATTAATTTACTTGTATTATTTTTATTTTATGTAGCTTGAAATGGAAAATGATGATGTTATAGAAGTATACCAAGAGCAAACTGGAGGAAATTATAACTTTTGTGATAGCAGTTCATGACAATATTTTTACTAGTACTTGATTGCTTACTGTTTTCTCAATTCATTATATTTCCTTTGAAATTAGTACAAGGTGGCTGTTGAGAACAAATCACAAAGGAACTCTTTTTGAGTGGAAAAAGTAAGTTTATTTTCTATAATTTCAAAGGTTATGCATTTCAGGCTTAATGCCCCCTTCAGTCCTAATATTATAGTGATAGCTGGAATAACTAAATTATTAAAACCATGGGTAAAATAAGTAAAACTGTAAAAATAAATATAATTTCATAAAATGTATAAAGTTTTTTGATTAAAAATGTAAAACCTTAAAAACCAATTAAAACTGCTAAAATTAATTTTATATGATTTAACCAAAATAATTTTATTTGTACAGTTTTATTTATTTTACCCCTGGTTTTAATAATTGTTATTCCAGCTGTCACTATAATAATAGGACTGAAGAAGACCATTAAGCCCAAAATGCATATCCTTTGAAATCATAGAAAATAAACTTATTTTTTCCACTCAGAGTTCCTGTGTGATTTTGTTCTCAGCAATAACCTTGTGCTAATTCTGACAGAAATACAAAAAGTATTTTTACTATTTAATTTGTAACTTTGTTCATTTAGAATTTTTTTTTGTAAAATTTAAAATATTCCAAAAATCTTTTTCTGAAACTTTATCACTTTTACTTAATTTTTTTTTTAATTTTGTAATAATTTACCATAATTCTTTCTCAAATGTTTGAATGCTCCTATTAAGACTCTAGCATTCATTTTAAGAAATGTTTTAAAATATTTTATAATAAATATTTTGCTTATATACTTGGTTTAACATTCTTGGTTGAAGAGAGTAATTTGAATTCACTTCTTTACATTTCATTTTGTTAAAAGTTCTGAAGTATAAATTGTAAAAGTTCATCTTATAAGAGGCAATCTGTGGTGTGCTGCACCACTGGCAGACTAACAATGCTAACAATTCCCAAAAATTTTAGAAATTGAAATTCAAATGTCATATATAAATATATAAATTCAACATAAAAGTATTATATAGTATTATATTAGGTGAATAATTTTATAGGAAGAAAGTTTTGGAAACTTTTGAAACTTTCAGATTGTGAAACCACATCTTATTTTAGTTATGATTTAATTGACTTCTAAATAGCCAAACTCCATCAAGTATGCCATGTCACAAGTTGGTGTAATTGCCATGTTACTTTGGAATCTGAATATCAAATACAGATTATTCAGTAGTATATGATTAATTGTAAAACAGCTTAAGCCAAAGTTATTCTTGCCGAAGTTTTGACCAAATCTGCAACTGGTGAAACAGTATTCATACGACTCCTTTCTTGCAATGAAAATGAGAATTTATTATGAAACTAACCTTTGTCATGACTATTAACAAATTGTAAAGCTGAACCCTCCACAAAGTTTGTATTTATTTATCCAAACCTACTTTTATCAAAAACTTTGTTACCCTATCCAAGGGTATGGCAGTAACCATGATGTAAAAATAAAAATTGTTAATGGCAAATTAATTCCTGGTTATGATAAAATATTTAACAACATTGTATACAAGGGAATATTTATATAATAATTGTTTCTTTATTTTTATTTTAAATTTAAATACATATTCAGGAACTTTTTACAATACATGACACTAATTTATTATCTGTATAAAAAGTTTAATTTCAGATAGCCAACTGTTTAAATTTTTATGAAGGAACATTTTCATCATGTTTTAGGACAGAGTCAGCTTCTTAACAGGACAAAAACATTCCTTCATAAAAATTTAAACAGTTGGCTAACTGAAAGCAAGCATTTATACCAGTGTTTCTCAACCTCTAACAAATCGTCGCCCCTTCAATAAAACTTACGTAATATTGCCCCCTTCACTACAAAATTCCGATGCCGAGGGCCAAGTTCATACTGCTTTGAATAGACTAGTGACTATTATAATGTTATTTGTTTAATTATTGTACGATATAATGAATAAAATATCTAATTATTCTTAATATAATGTTTTACTATATCGCCCAGAAAATTGTTTTTCGCCCCTCCGAAATATAAATTGTTGCTAATTGCCCCCTGAACATGGGAAAAACACCCACATGGGGGCGATATCGCCCGATGAGAAACACTGATTTATACAGATAATAATATGAAGCCAGGAACACAAGGTAATATTTAATGATGCTAATTTTAAAATAATTTGCTTAAAGTACCAGGTTATCATGTAAGAGATCACATTTTCCAATCTGATGTGTATCTTTCAGGCATTTCTACATCATTTTATTTTATGGTTCCTAGATGCCCATTGTATTAAGCTCAATGGGCTTTATTTCTAATGCTTTAATAAACCAGATACATATATATCAAGCATCTTTTTCTTCTTAGTTTAAGGTCTCTGCTGATAATTAGAAATAATTATTAAATAATTTTAATACAGTATTTAGAGAAAAATGATATTCCCAATACAATAATATCTTGAGTTATGTAGGAAATGCCTTTTATGTAATGCAAATTTTACACAAGTTGAATTTGTAAATTGCTTAAGTATAACTATGTAATTAATAACTCAATACTGTATTATTATATATGTACTGTACATATTTACAAGAAAGAGTGCCTGGTATGCTTGCATATATGCTTATAATTGGGATGTTCAAATGTAAAGGATTAGCAGAGCAATAAAATAATAAAGTACAGTAATAAATCAGTACAGTGTGAAAGGGAGAGGGAATGAATGAATGTTTGAAATAGAATAATTCTTTGGAAAATTAATGTTACTCTACTCAGATTTTCTTCCAATTTTTGAGATTTACATTTTACATAACTATTACTGTTATGTAACACACGTGTTACATAACTCAGGGTATTACTGTAAATCATTTAAGTCTTTATGATAAAAACTCTGAAAACTGCATTTGTCTTAAACCACAGTACTACTACTCAAACCTTCAAAATGCAGTACAATTTTAATTTTCAAATGTTTTTGGTCATCTTAACAACAACCTTCTTCAGAACAGAAACAAATTCCCATTTGAAAAAAGAATGAAAGCTGAAATGCCCTCTGGAACAAGTTGACTTTGAATATTAACATTCTAGAGCAAAGAATTTGTTGTTCTAAAATTTTTTGTTGTGCATACAACATTACATGGATTAGTTGCCATTTTGTATACTAGATCTGTGATTAGACACATTTAGGACATCCTAAATTCAGTTTTAGACATTACCATATTGGACACACAAAAAACATCAACGTGTGCTGCAAATGGGACTTTCACTAATAATGATCATTATTGTATGTTTCAATGAAGTCCCATATTAATCTATGGAAAATGTCCAAACTTCATCCTAGAGGTCTAGACCACTGATTGCCAAACTTTTTTGAGTCACTGCCCTCTTGGTTCCATAAACTTATATCCAATGCTCCCAACCCATTTTCCCTTGTGAGAAAGGCTTGAAAATATTCTTAGAAAAGTTTTTTCTAAACCTCTAACTTTTTGTCCTTACTGTACATTGTTCTCCATATCTGGAAACCATTAAATGCATCTTACCTGTTTTAACAGAGGAAAGGAAAGGTGGTCAATGACCGCAATTCTCACCTATTCAGTACCATGCCTCCAGTGCCCTCTAGATTTCACCCACTTTGGGAACAACTGGTCTAGACTGTGCCAATAGGGGAGGAGTGTCAGGATTCTTGCTGTGTTCTTTCCAAGATAAACTGCAACACAACAGACACCTCTAAATTACATGTCCTACAGGTAAATCCAAGTGTTAGGAACACTCATTCAACAGCAATATGTTAGTGTGCAATGTTTTGTATGAAGGTTTATCAATACAAATGTAGTTATAATGTAAATCTTTTTATAAATGACAAACTATTTGATAAAGTGAAATCAAAATATTTATTTTTTTGCTGATATCATCATAAGATTAACTATTAACAATTTGGTTTTTTAAAAATTTTACTTTTACAATTTATGAATTCATATAAAAGTTTCATGATTTTTGATTGTATGACAATTGATACTTTATAATTTTTAATGTTGAAAACATAGCATATTTCTTAATCAAAATTAATAATTTTGGACTGAATTTATATTTTCAACAGTATTTAATCCCAAGTACCAATGCTGCTTTCATTTTATATTAATATATTAAATAAACATTTATTGGTGAGTCTTATGACTGAATGCATCTATATTTGATCTAGATCAGGTACTTGTGCAAAGAGATGTTTGTTTAAATTAATATTGAATGTACAGAAGCTAACAATCTTCACTTCTGTGGTTCACACACTGAAGTTTAAACTGTGGTGGTGATTCGTACATAAAAAATTGATTGAACCTAATCTCATATTCTTATCATTATTGAATTATTGATGTATCACTTATTCTTCTCAGGTATCTTCATTTTCGGTATGATTCTTTTTGTTTATTTTTGACTGAATATCACAATTTTCAAGATGCTTTTCATCATCTTCAAACCAAGGAAGGTTAAAATCACTGTTAAGAAAAGAAAAAGAAAATTATATTCTTTAACCAATAAACTGTTCTGATATTACACATATCATTAACACAAATCAACAAATTAAAGATAATTTAGCAATTTCAGTAATAAACTTAAAAATTTTAATAGACTAATAACAAGATTAAAAATATATTTTAGCTTAACATGTTCACTGCAATTGATGCAATCTTGTGTCATGTGACCTTCATTACAATGCAATGATGACATGATTTTGTCATCTGCATGGCTGGAATTTTTTTGTAAATGACACACACACAGTGGCTTAGCTAGGGGTGGGGAGCCTGCACTGGGTGACACCCAACCGTGAAAAAAATAAAAACTTAAACCATCACAATGTTTTTCAACGATAAATCACTTATCTTGGTTAAAATGGCTTCAAGCCTATCTATATTAAATAATTTACTTTATTAATTGTGATAATTTATAAATGCACATAATCTACGAAATAAATAATTACTCCAGATTAAAATGTTTACAAGTGGCAGTTATGCAATCACTACAGTTTTGCAAATTTAGTACAATACAATACAGAATTAATGATGATAACCCATGAAGAAGACGAATCAGAAAAAAATTCTAAAAATGACAGTGATAATGCTTCTACTATCGAAGACAGCATTTGGATGGATGAATTACTTCAGGACTTTAGAGATGTTTCACAATGGAGTATACCCATTCCTGATAATGTTCGCATTGAGATCATAAAAAAAGGAAGTAAACATTTCCAAAACAGAGGACTGTTTGCCACTGTATCTAGGCACAGGCTAAAAATAAAAGGTGATGCTTGGCATCTTTCAAAAGAATGGTTTTATAAAGTGATGCCTAATGGTGAAAAAATTCTGTGGTCATGGATGGTTTATTCTCCTATAACTAATAACCTGTACTGCTTCTGATGTTGTTTATTTGCTGTCACCAATAGTACTAATACAAAACCAACATTTACGACTGGATTTCAGAAGTGATGGAAACTAAATCCCAAAGTGGCCAATTACGAAACTTCAAGTGAACATCTGGAAAATTTTGAAAAGTGGAAAACTTTGAAAATGAGGTTAAAATTGCATGAAACAATAGATGATGCAGCCTGGGCAGGGTGCCCCATTGATTTGTTTTGCGTTCTTTTGAGCTTCACTGGCTATTCTTTGGCGAATTTCGCTGCGCTCTTTTAGTCTTGCTCTTTTTAACACTTATAACAGTCCAGGGGAAGTAGTGTCGCACCTCCACGTGGTCCTGCCCGCAAGTAGCCTCGGGGCCCCTCTTTTGGAATCTGGCTTACGATCAGCTGCTGCGTATGGACAAACATCCAGCGGTAGCTGAGCTTGCTTACGCAGACGACACAATTATTATATTCGGCGCAGACTCCAGAAGAGAGATCGAAACTATCAGTAAGCATACCCTTGATAATATAATAAGGAAAGGGAAAGATATAAAGTTGTCATTTAATCCAACAAAGACTAGAGCGATTGTTTTCTCCACGGGCCGAACAACAGATCTATACAAACGGATCCCAACCATTAAAATGGGACAGGAGAATGTCAAAGTAGAGAAGCAGCTCAGATACTTGGGCATTATTTTAGATAACAGGTTAACTTGGCTTCCTAATGCAATCTATATATGGAACAAATGTACTGTACAACAATGTTTAACGCACTGGCGAGAGTAGCCAAGTCTAACTGGGGACTCGGTCAGGATGCACTCGAAGTTATTTATAAGGGAGCCTTCATTCCACGGGCGACCTACGGAGCAATCGCATGGCACACGGCAACAGAGAAGAAATGCATACAAAACAAATTGAATAGTATGCAGAGGTGCGCCCTCCTACGGTTGACGAAAGCATATCGTACGGTGTCAACGGAGGCGCTGCAGGTGCTTGCAGGCACTCCTCCTATAGATCTTATAGTAAAAGAAAAAGCTGCTCAATATAAGTGCAGAAGGGGTGTAAGGATTACAGTGGAAGGACAGGAAATAGCTGGGCCAGAAGTTGACCTGAAACCATCAATGATTGAACTTCCTGAACCATACTACCGACAAAAGATTCAAACTGCCCATGAAGAGGAGCGAGGTGAGGTGGAGATGTTTACAGATGGCTCCAAAGTAGACGGGAAGGTTGGAGCGGCCTTTGTTGTTATTAACAACGAGAACAAAGTTTATGAAGATAAAATCAGACTAAGCGATAGTT
>NW_019384602.1:346214-365424 GCF_000671375.1 Centruroides sculpturatus | reverse complement strand
CCCCTGCGGAAGATTACCGCAGAAAATGTTGTAAATTGTATGTATAAAGAATACTTTTGCAGGTATGGCATGCCTAAAACGTTAATATCCGATAATGGGCCACAATTCATTTCTCACCTCCTAGCGGAAGTTTGTGACCGCACCGGAATTAAGCATATTCTGACGACGCCATATCATCCTCAGTCGAGTTTTACGGAGGGAGTGAACCGCACCTTGGGTAGGATGATTGCGGCATACATCGAGGGGAACCATGGGGAATGGGACACCCATGTATCAGAATTGGCGCTGGCATTGCGAACTTCGGAACAGGATTCGACAAAGTATACGCCAGCTAAACTACATCTCGGGAGAGAGATTGCACTCCCGTGGGACCGCCTGACGTCTTATCCAAGTCGCCCTACGACTATTAGAGAAAAATGGGCAGAATTGCAACAGATAAGAAAACAAGCCCGAGACAACGTGCGAACTGCGCAACAAAAACAGAGAAGGGCTTACAATTTGAGAAGGCGGCCAGATACATTCAAGGTGGGTTCATTAGTTGTCTTAAAAGCTCACCCTATTTCTTCTTCTAGTCGATGCTTCAGCGCTAAATTGGCACCTAAGTGGTCAGGACCTTACGAGATCGCTAAGATTATCTCGCCAGTAGTCTACGAGATAAAAGATCCCCACACTGGGGCCAGCCACGGAAGTCAACATATCGCTAATATTAAGCGATACACACTTTTTCCGAAGAGGAAAATTACTACACCCCTACCCGAAACCGATGGGGGCAACGATAGAGGATCACGCTCCGTTACGGGATCGTCGATGGATCACGGAACATTCTCGCCGTCCATCGCCGGAGCAAGACCGTCTGGAGTCATCCAGCGACGATTACGACCGACACAACGAGTGGATTACAGACAACTCGCCGGTCTCACAAGGAAGCCGAGAGCTCAAAGATAGAGAAGGAAACCATAGGTGAATATAGTTTTCTTTACAGATGGTCCTTGACCAAACTAATTGTAATCCAAGGATCCCTAGAGGGGAAGGGATTTTGGTTAAACGGGGGGGAGTTTAAAAAAAAAAAAGTTTTTCTCACGATAACGGACTGGGGTAACCATTCACTAAAACAATTAACAATGCTAAACTATAACCGACAATCAGTCCGTAGCGTGAAGAAAGATAATAAATCGTTAGGAAAAATTTTGGGGTTAACGCTTCACCCCAGTTCACGCCAAACAAGAGCGTGAAAATGGCAACAAGCCTTGGAACTCGTATGTGATTCTATGTCAACATTTTCCCCAATTGTATAACTAAGTTAAAATAAATTTATTAAGCAACGAGTCACTCTCGCTTATGTCAAATCACTGTAAGGGATGTATTTAATTGTAAACCTGGCAGCAATTGTATATAAGGCGCACTCCTTTAGAAGAGAAGAGTTGGAGATTTTTGGCTTTAAATGAAAAGAGAAATAAATTTCTCTTTAATCTAAAGGGGAAGGGGTGTAAGGAACCAAGTCTGAGCTTTATTTTTATTTTACTTTTATTTTGCTTTCATTATATTTTGTTTGGGGCTTATGTTTAGTTAAGACGAAGGTTTCCTCACCATTCACCTTAGTAACTTAAAAATAGAAGAAAAACCAACTCACCGACGAAAGAAAAGCGCCGTAGAAAAACTCGCGCACACTTGCGCTTCCCAAGCGGAAAAAAGTAAGTCCGCACCGAGAAAAAGGGGGGGGAGACCCCACAACCCAGTTAGGAATCGCTAAACCTTAAAATAATAAAGCATCCCGATAATTGTTAAAAAGAATAATGTAAAAGGTTAGCGAAGTATTGTCGGAAAATAATCTGCCAGATAAACGAGAAAAATTTAATGTTACAGATAAGTATGTAAATGAGGAGAGTGAGCTCATTCAGAATTGTGACGTCACCTCACACTATAAAGCCTCTAACTCAAGTGAAAACGAACGAGGTGAATTCCTGATAGCAACGAGCTTTGGTGAGCTTCGTAGCAGTGAACGAGAGAGGTGTCCGATAGGATTTTGAAGTTATTCGATTTGTGGATCGACGATTATAGAAAGTCTTGAGAGTTTGAGGAAATAGGTTCCTAGTATATTGAGGTGACGATTAGGATCTTTAATTTATAAGAATTATTGTTTATAAGTTAATTCTTTGATTTTGTCGAATTCCAAAGGGGAATAGAATTAAGTTAGAAATAGATTGATTTGAGTTTGTCGGATTGATTCTTGTTGAGTTTCATTGAATAAATTATTGTTTGATTTTTACTAAATACTGTATAGAGTTTATTAATAGAAGTTTAATTAAATATTTGATTTTGTTATTGACAAACTTTGTCATTATTTAATTCGGTGCACGCTTAAAGTCCAGGCCTGGCACACTAACGCGAATCCGCGTAAAGTACCCGTTAGGGAACGGCTATTTCCGGCACACAGTAGTGTCGATAATCGTTGGAAAGTTGGAAAAATAATATAGTACTTTACAGTGTAACATTTTTTGGAACAGTAGAGAGAATTTTTTCATTTTTTTCTGGTTCCACTAGCTGCTGGGAAGTGCTTCTTAAACACAGCAAAGCATCTGTTAAAAGACTCTCAACGTGTTGGAGTGCTCATTATGCTGCAGTAAAAGTATTGGCTGAAAATTTTGATGGGATTGTGGCTGCAATTGAGAAATTATGTGATCAACAAGAAAATTTAGACACCAGAGGTGCAGCACAGAACCTTATGCCTGCTGTGTGTGATTTCACATTTCTTTGTTATCTTTTCTTTTGGAATGATGTACTAAGGGAAATAAATTGTGCTTAGATTGATCAACACCCAAGCCTTTACTATGCAGTGCAATTAGCAATAAAAATAGAGGCACTTCGTCTTTATATTGAAGAAAAACAGAGTCATATTGTAGAAGAGGCAATAGATCTTGCTGTGAAAAAATTGGAGGACTACGACATTCCAATAGAAAGACGAATTCATCATAAAATACGAATAGCCAGTGAGTTGGCCGCCGATGCAGTACTCACACTGAGAGCTGAACTTCAAAAGGATATGTTGGAATGTCTTGACTGATTCAGTATTGAACTCCATACTAGATCGAAGTCCATTCAAGATGTAGCTTCATTATTCGAGGTTGTGCAGACAAATACTTTGCTTTTGGCGAACATTTAAGAGTTGAGATTAGCTGTATCAAAATTTACTGGTTTTTATGATGAGGTATCAGAAGGAGAACAATTAGAGATACCAAGGTTGAGAAGACATTTAAAAGCGGCCAATGTTACAGTTTCTAATTGGGTGTCTCTAGACTTGTTGAAATTCACAGTGGAAAGGGATTTTACAGAATCTCTTCTGAATCTTATGGTTGCACTAAAGTTATTTCTGACAATTTGCTTATCAGTTGCTTTGTGTGAAGAGGAGTTTCAGCAAACTAAAATTAATTAAAAGTTACTTTCGGGCAACAATGAGACTTAACAATCTTGGCATATTAACAATAGAACATGAGTCAACACAAAATATAAATTTTGAAGATATGATTTCCGAGTTTGCAGCTGTTAAAAGCTCTTTTTTTCTAGTTTTAAGTGTTTGTACATAATATGTATATGAGAGTATATTAATTCTACTCTCATTCTCTTTTTTGCCATACCCAAGTTTCATACATCAATATGAAAGAACGTTTAATAAAACTGTACTATTATTATCATAATTTTGTAATATGATAATTAATGACTCTTATTTGTATTAATTAAATAAAATCATACTTTACGTTTATCAGATTTTTATTAATTTTAACAGTTTTCATTCTTGGGGAGACACCACGATATCCGCACCAGGTGCCACCCATGCTAGCTACGCCATTGCACACACATTATTTTTTGGATGTTATTTATTATTGTCTGAAACTTTGAGGAACATTTAATTACAGCATTTTTTCATTTATTATATTTGAATGCATACATTTATTACATTTGAATGAATGCAATAGAGATATTTATTTAATTTCTAAGACTACTTTTTATGCTTTCATTTTATTTGCTTCTATAAAATATTTCATGTTGAGTAAATATATTTGCATTTTTTAAATNAAAGTAATTGTTATAACTGTTAATACATTCATCCCTTGTGAGATGAGATGGTCAATGCCTTCATGGAATAATGTTTGTGGTTGCCTACGGAACCATGATTGTATCCAGGCGTGCATCTCTTCGTCTGAAGCAAATTGATGGCCACGAATGTCTTTCTTCGGGGCTCTAAAAATATGGAAATCAATGGGGAGAGATAGAGACTGTATGGAAGATGTATAAGGGCTTCCCAGCAAAACTTCTGCAGTGTAGTTGAAACAACCTTGGCAACATGTCAGTGGGCATTATCCTGCAATGGAATGATGCCATCCGTCAACATTCCTGGGTATTTGGACTTGACGGCACGCTTCAAGTTTCACTGGGAAGCCTTTACACATCCTCCATACAGTCCCAATCTCTCCCTATGCGATTTCCATATTTTTGGAGCCCTGAAGAAAGACATTCATGGCCATCAATTTGCTTTGAATGAAGAGAAGCATGCCTGGGTATAATCATGGTTTTGTAGGCAATGCAAACATTATTCCATGAAGGCATTGACCATCAGACAAGATGGTCCCATCCCACTGAAGATCATCCCACTGTGAGACAACACAGTGGGATGAATTTATTAATAGTTATGACAATTACTTTTGAAATAATAAACAGTTTACTTACTTTTTTCCCATCTGTCTCATTTTCATTTGACTGCCCCTTATATTTTGGAATTATGTTTGATAGCACACCTGACATTTCACATATTAACAAATTACTTCAGACATTTGATCATGTGAAAATTGATAATAGAAAAGTGGAAGTCAAAGAAGTATTCCTTGGATTTTTTTCTTTACAAGGAAAAAAAGCCGCTGATTTAAGTGATGAAATTCTTAAGAAGCTTGAAAATGACGGTTTAGATGTTATGATGTGTTGTCCCCAAGGTTATGATAATGCAGCTGTTATGAGCAGCATACATGGAGGAGTGCAAGCTATTATTAAAGCAAAAAACAACAAAGCGAATTTTGTTGGATGTATTCGCGTTTTTCACCGGATGCTCGCCCTCTGGTGTTTAAAAACAGAAATACTCTATCTGGGTCATTCGAATGTTCTTCGTATATTGTCAACAGTAAAGATGAATAGTAAAAATAAAAGTAAAGCTTTCTGTTGTGTTCCAACTTCTAATTACAAAGCCATACGCGATCCCGATATAAGTTTTCATGTATTCCCATATGAAAAACAGATGATTTTTCGTAAATCAGAATTCGGAGAATCTCAGAAATGTAACCGACGGAAAGAGTGGATTCGACTGCTAAGAATTGGCAAAAAAGTTACGAAATATATNTATGAAAGAACGTTTAATAAAACTGTACTATTATTATCATAATTTTGTAATATGATAATTAATGACTCTTATTTGTATTAATTAAATAAAATCATACTTTACGTTTATCAGATTTTTATTAATTTTAACAGTTTTCATTCTTGGGGAGACACCACGATATCCGCACCAGGTGCCACCCATGCTAGCTACGCCATTGCACACACATTATTTTTTGGATGTTATTTATTATTGTCTGAAACTTTGAGGAACATTTAATTACAGCATTTTTTCATTTATTATATTTGAATGCATACATTTATTACATTTGAATGAATGCAATAGAGATATTTATTTAATTTCTAAGACTACTTTTTATGCTTTCATTTTATTTGCTTCTATAAAATATTTCATGTTGAGTAAATATATTTGCATTTTTTAAATCAGATTAAAATTTAATTTAGTCAATCATATATTTAAATATATTTAATTTTATAATTAATTAAATATAACTGATTAAATATTAAGCAGATGTAACAATATTTTTGAATGATTGCAATACCTACCACTTTTGAAACTGAGGAATAGGATGGCCAAATGCCAAAACAGGAACTGTATCAGTCACTTCAATATACAAAACTAATAAAATAAAAATTTTCTTTTAAAATCAAAACATTGTAAGTAGCTGTAAATAATAAAAATTATGGAAATTCTTAAATAAAATAAAGTAATGGAAAAGTTAGAATAAGTATAAAATAATAAATACAAATATAAAAATATTTTAAATAAGTTAAGAAAAAATCTACTAAATGTTAACTTGTTAGTAACCAAATGACAATTCAATTATTACTGTTTGTTAGTAAACAAGCCATATACAGTGTATCATTATAAAGAAAACAAAGCCTGAATTATATTAGTAATCAAACCATCAAGTCAACTTAACTATTGGGCTAGAACTAGGCTAATGAATTAATAAAGACACAAGGTGATTTACTTAAGACTGAACACTTATTACATGAAATATCTCCATATAAAAGGAAAAGATAATCATTCTGTTTGTGTTTTGTTTATCATGAAAGTCATGAAATGAAGAGTCAGCCAAGATATGTTTTACATTCCATGTTACTCAAATATGACTGTGCAATTATGAGGTATTAAACAAAGTAAGTGTTCAATCCTGAGTGAATCATTCTATATTAAATAATTTGGAATAAAGGTAGTTGGTTATACTGCCATCTTGTATTAATTTTAATAATTTAACTAGCTTATCCGTCGCGCATTGCTGCGATCTCAGAAGAAAGGAAATTCAAGCAAACTCGTTATGATAAAATTCAATTTACATTTTATTATTTTTATTGAAACTTATTATTATTATTCATTTTCATCGGGAAAACATTTCAAAGTGTCGTTTCAATTCTATTTATTTATTGGAGCGCTTGTGGATACACGATATTTTTTGTTTTTCCGTCTGGTGCGTACACGAATAAATCGGAAAGTTTTTCGAGGCGTGAGCCGGCCACATACAGTTGTCCATGCGAGAAGCACGGATTCTCCAAATTTAGCCCACACACTCGCTGCGATTGTCAGAAGTGCGATATTCCCCATTTTTATATATATTTTTAAATCCTTTATAATTTTAATTATTTAATTGCTCCTTCCTCTCTTCCTTGGCATGTTGTGAAATTTCTGATAGTTGGATAATAAACCGTTTTATTGTAATTTGTCTTTTTAAATTATTAGATGATATTAAAATTTGGAAAAGGGGATCCCTAGATCGGTAAAATAGGCGAATTTCCTTCTACAACTTCGGTTGTTGTTCGGTATACAGTTAAAGTTTTAACAAAGTTCGAGCGAATACGTAATTAGCAAAAAAAAGTTGAAATAAAGTGATTAAACAAACATTATTACGAATATCGTAAATAACAGTTCACAAATGCATATATAGAAATATTTTTTGAAGGGGGAAATGGTCTTCACAATTTGAAATCGATCGAACACACTGTGCTCGAATGCTCGTGTAAACGCACGCCATCTATCGTAGGATAAATGTACTATGCCAAAAACCTTCGCGGGAGTGTATTAAAAAACTTTCTGAAGTTTTATGGCAATCGTACTATGCCACAAACTTTCGCCGGAGTATATTAAACAACTTCCCAAAGTTTCACGGCAATCGGATAAATGGTGTGGTAATGCATGAAGGACAGACAGACACACACACACACACACATACATTTATTTTTATATATATAGATATTAAAATAAATTTAAATAATTTTGGAAAAAAGACTAATTCAAAGAATTCCACTTTGGATCAGTCTTTTGACCAAACTAGAATGAAATGCTATATCACACAATGTCTAAAAGCACAAAGCAAAAATATAAATATGAAATCAAAACTGCATCAAGATTTTTCTTGCTAATGCTATACATACAAAAGAAAGCATTTGTAGCACTGAAAATTTTATTTCCAAACTGCATTCACATGATGTGCAATGTGCACATTGCTCATTAGTAGGGGATGTTTGGCAAGCTCATATTATCATAATAATAATAAATAAAGTAAACACACTGTCATTAAAACTTCAATTTTAAATGTTGATAGAATTTCATACTGCACTTAGTGACATTCTGTTCCAAATTCAAGTTACTCATTAGCCCGATAATGACGATTTTGTATTGTTGAAAGTACTTGTGTTATAAAAAAGGTTGTTAAGTGTTGGCTTGTAAACAGAAAGGGAACAAAGGAAACACCGACCTCGCTAATTGGATTCAAGGTTGGTTCAGGTGTAAACAACTTGCCAGGTGGCAAACACCTGGCAGTAAACAAGTGGGTGACCACCTACATCGGAAAAGGGCAGATGCAAAAGCAAGCTTCACCCTCCTCAGATACAAGTGGACCTGGGTGAAAGCTGTTTGGAAGGAAGATCTGTAATTGGTTGGAAGTCCCTGTCCAAAGAGTCCTTAAATTGGAGGGCAAGTGGGAGAGAAGAGAGAAAGGGATCGAGACTGGTAACATGGAAGTCTCAGACACTCTGAATGCCCACTGAGATTAGAGAGAGACAGTGAGCATGCTCCTCTGCAAGATATCTCAGGGACAGGTAAGTGTTAAAACCAGACAAGCTGTGCAGTAGAGCCAATCCACAGGCCTCTCCAGAATTTAATTGTTCCCAAAACCCAAACTAGTATGTGAGGCACCATGCTTTGTGTATCCTGTGTTTACTGTGTTTTCCAACTTGTATAGTCTATATATATATATATATATATTGTAAATAAACTGTATATACTGACTATTTGAGTGTAAGAACAATTTTGTCATGACCAGTAAACCAACTCGATGGGACAGAGTTTAGGGAGGAAACTTCACTAAGGGATTTTAATGCCATCTGACAGTGTGTTTACCTTATTTATTACTATATTACAACAGTGCCAGAAACTATATTTACTATATTACAACAGCCAGGAAGCAGCCTTCTGCAGAACAATGGTGGAAGGTAGAGGCAAAGCACTGCACTCAATGTTCCCAGTCACTAAGCTCTCATGTCAGTCAGACATTTGGAGCAGACAGAGTTGGAGTTGGACTTTAAACAGGTAAGGTGTGTATTTCTTGTTCTCCCAGTTTTGTTTTCAAAGTTTTCGTTTTCTAAGCCTAATATTAGGGTTAGGCACTGTCTCCCTGTGCTAGCATATAGCATTTTAAGGCTAAATTAGGGCTAGTGGAGTGGTTAGACTTAGTCTAGCTAACTTTTTAGTGGTTTTTAAACAACAAAGTTTTACACTTTGGTTGACTCCATCTTGCCTTCAACACCAGCCATTGTTCGGCAACCATCTTGACTGGTCTGTGAGGACAACTGACAGCCATCGTGACCTGTGTTGGTGAGCACTTTGACTATCTGAGGAAGAAGATGGACACCATTTGCTACTTTTGGATTTGGTAAGGAACACCAAGAAGAGTTCCTCAGTCTCACTGGCTGCCCAGTTGGTTTTACTGGCCAAGATTGCTTGGCCTACATGTGACAAAGGCATTCCACCCTACTGACTGGTATTCAGGGTGCTTTTGGTGTACCACATTTTTCAACAGCTTATCAGGTGACCAGTACAGAATCTGTGAAATTCTCCAATGCAGGAACTTACATCTGGATCTCTCCCACCAGGATAGTAATCAGGTACATTGAGACTGATTAGTACTTGAGATCAGAGGTAGGGTACTGAGGGCGAGGCATGTTCGACAAGTTGTCTTGCATTGGGTCTGAGGCCATACAGGGATCCTGGGCAACAAGCATGCCGATCAACTGGCCATGAAGGTGGCCAGGGGCCCATTTGTAACAGAGAAGGTGGAACCTCCAGTAAGTTACATAAAAGGTACTCTTTGCAACGATCAATGACAAACTGGCAAAAGCACTGGAAGCTGAATACAGTAGGTAGGTCAACCTATGCCTTTCATGCCTGAAGTTGGCCTAACTCTGATCAGTTGTAATTGGAGACTGACCCGAGACCTTTCGGGACACAGAAAGTTTCCTCATTTCATGTCCAAATTTGGATGTGGAAATGGTTGCTGCTCCTGTGGGTGCCTGCGCTGTGACACGAGGCACTACATACTTGAGTGCCCTTATACAGAGGACATCTGTAGAAGGGCTAGTCACATTGATTGGAACAAGCCCAAAGACCAAGTACTTTGAATGCTAGCAGCAAGTAAAGGAAACTTAGAGACATTAAAGGAATTGATGTATGTTGTATTGGATCAATTTGACCTATAGTCTGGTGGACGCACTGGACAGGGCCCCCCCTTATTTAGGGGAGGGGGAACCTCGCTGTCCATAAATGTGAGCATAACTCTCAATGGTAGAGCATTCATTGTGCAGTACAGGCTGTACCAAAACGTATGTCTATGTAAGAGGGTTGGACTTGAGAGCAAGGAAGGCAGGGAAGGTTGCACAAGAACTGGCAAGGAAGGCAGGGAGCACAAGAACTGTTTATAAACAAGCACCAAACATCTACAAATTGCTAAGGAATGATAAGGACAAGATAGGGATGAAAGAAAAGGCTGGGGTTTATAGAATTCCCTTCGAAAATCAACAATTAGGAGTGGCAAAGGATTATGTGGGTGTTACCACGAGAAATCTGGCGGTTCATTTAAAGGAGCACATGTATGACGTTAGTAAAGGGAACAACAACACCATCTTGGCAATTATGACACAATCAGATGGAGCAAATGTTAAGTGGGATGATGCAAGGATAGTTAGACCGGTCCATTCTCCGACTATTGCGTTTGGCATAGAAAAAATGCAGATATATAAGAGTAAAATAAATAATAATTGCTTAAACGCAAAGGATACTAATGCTCTGCCAATGGCATGGAAATACTTGTTAGAAAAAGAAATGGGAATTAAAAACCCGTAAACTTATGGAGGATATATTTTACTAGTTTAATGTATATTTTTTATTTTTTGTTATATTAATTTTATATATATTTATTATTTAGTATGTTAAAAAATTTTTNCAAACACCAAACAATTTGCTGAGCTTATTATTAATTTACTGTTCAAACATTTTCAGCCTACTTCTAATAGGCCATCCTCAAGACATTACTGTTCTACAATCGAATATTTTTTTAGTTAAGTATTTAATAGTTTACAATTTATTGTAAAGATGTTTAAAAATATGTTAAAAGTTTAAATTTAAAATTTATTCGAAAGTTTTGTATTCGATAATAGAACAGTAATATCTTGAGGATGGCCTATTAGAAGTAGGCTGAAAACGTTTGAACTAAATAAATAATAAGCTCAGCAAATTGTTTGGTGTTTGATTATATTTGTAAATAAACTGCTGAGGAAGTGAGAGTAGTTGCAATGGTGGCACCTTCTATCAACTTCATGGTAGAGAAAGAACAAAATATGCCAGAATCTCTTCCTTAGATCTAGAAATCCATACATCTCAGAGCTCCTATATTCTGTACATCATAGAAACAACAATGCACTGCAAATTATCCCTGCAACAGCCTTCCAACCTTTAAACTACGTGAACTCTGCTATAACTTCCCTCAGGCGGAGGGTTTACTTTCTCCCTTCCAACAAAGCACTAGTGGAAGAATTGCAACTCATTATTAGCAGAGCTATGCAAAAAGCTGGATATTTCCGATCTAAACTCCATTTTCTCCAAAATCACGTTAAAAATAAGCTATTTTCAAAGTCTTTTCTTAGTAATAAAGAGGATCTAAAAATAGCACATCCTCTGATACTGTTTTTAGGCCCTGTCTCTTTAAAAAAATAGAACATCTTTTTAGAATGAATGGTTTTATTTTACTGTTAATGACATAACCAATGCTAAGAAAACTATTATGCAATGACATATTTTTAAACTGAATAAAAAATCTGGGGTCTATCAAATTCCTCTAAAACATGATCTATCAGGAGAAGAGACTAGCTAGATAGGGACCAGAATGTTAATTTCTCACATTCTAGAACATCAGGAGGACATCAGAAACAGTAGACTGTCAATGGAATTGGCAAAAAGTGCTTGATCAAGATTATCAGCCACTCTGGACCCAAACAAAGTTACTCAAATTGTGCAACAATCGGAAAGAATTATTTATTTGGGAAAACCTCTACATATCATCTTTAACACCATGCAACACAACTCTTGAAATCCCACAAATATGGACAACATTATTCAAGCAATCTAATCTACATCTCTAGAACATCATTATTGCTTTCTACACGTATTTGGGGATATTACATCACTCATATTGCTGTTCAAAAAAATTTTTGAATTCTTATTCTATTTCAAATTCATGTTGGTATGCCATCCACGTGCTTCATATAATTTCATAAGTTGTTTGAAAGCTCAGAATTTGAAAACAGTTGTATTTGATATTCACCTGATGATGGTAGCTTTATGCTATCGAAAGTGTTTGTGAACTCATTTATACTCTAAAAGTCAATTTGTTCGAGACTGCATATTATTCAATACTAAAAGACTTACTATGACACCTTGTGAATGTGCAGCCCAAGTTTATTACTTCCAAACGTTTCGGTCATGTTAAATAACCTTTCTCAAGAAAAAGAAAAAAACAAAATAAACGAGAGGTTAAAAAAGAGTGTAAAAATCGAACGCTTAGTACAAATGCAAAAACAAATAGGTTTTTCGAATATTTTTGAATTATATTACATTGCAACTTTGTACATCATCTTTAACCTTGCAACCAGAAGTATAAACAGCATAAAATTACAGAAAATTAAATTACAATCTAAAAAAATAATAAATACAGAGAGTTACCACCCCTGATCACCATTTTCACATAAATGCATTGTTTTATGTATATGGATGCATAGTATCTTTTTCTTTCTATTATTAAGGTTTATATTAAGCTAGAGGACCATGCTGCTGATACTTTTGTAGATTCTCGAAAATTGATTGTGAGGCCTTTATGGTTCGCTTTACAAATCTGCCAAGCTTGAAAGAAAAAGATTCTATGCATCCATATACATAAAACAATGCATTTATGTGAAAATGGTGATCAGGGGTGGTAACTCTCTGTATTTATTATTTTTTTAGATTGTAATTTAATTTTCTGTAATTTTATGCTGTTTATACTTCCAGTTGCAAGGTTAAAGATGATGTACAAAGTTACAATGGAATATAATTCAAAAATATTCAAAAAGCCTGTTCATTTTTGCATTTGTACTAAGTGTTTTATTTTTACACTCTTTTTTAACCTCTTGTTTTTTTCTTTTTCTTGAGAAAGGTCATTTAACATGACTGAAAACGTTTGGAAGTAATAAACTTGGACTGCACGTTCACAAGGTGTCATAGTAAGTCTTTTAGTACTCTAAAAGTCACCATTGGTAGCACCACAATACACAAGTGTAATTACATTATACAGTTAAATGTTGGCATAAAGTGTACATTACTTTTAATATAAACATATATATTACCGTTTTTAGGATCAGGATAAAATGAAGAAATATCTTGACTATCATTTCTCTGAATATCTTTACTAGTGTTTCTTCCTTGTCGTAATTTTTCTGTCTTACATTGTTCTCTTATCCTTTGAATATCCCATCTATTAATACAAGACAAATAAAACACAATACAAATTACAAATATATGACATGATATAATAGAAACACAATACAAATAATATAAATTAATATAATGCAAATAAAAATGCTTAAAAACTAAACTATTTTGTAATATTTTAAATTTAAAAAAAAAAATTAAAAAGCAAAACAACAAAGAAAGACTGAGAATAATCTTGAATTTAATATGCTATGCAAAGTGTAATTCATAAAAACTATTGCTTATCCTTTTTTCCATTTTTCTGTAGAAAAAGGGAAAAAACATGTCTACAACATAGTAAAAAAAGAACAAATGATAACTGACTCAAAAATTTAAGATTCTCTGATATCTACAAAAGATAAACATTATAGTATTAATTCTAACTGATTTTTTTTTAGATTTTGACTGAAACCAAATTATAAACACAGTATTAAGAAACAACAATTAAAAATTGTTTTAATATTTTGTAACACCACCTTTTGATGAAATTAGTTGAAATACTCTATCTGGTGTTGAGTTAACTCATTTTTTATTTTTTCTTCAGTTAGTGCCTTCCAGCATCCAAAATTGCCAATTTTAGTTCATTTACATTGTTATACTGCTTGTTTCCTCCATAGACAGCAAATGTTAAGCAGCCCCATTTTTGATTGGATTCATAGCTGGGCTTCTAGATGGTCAATCAATTACCTCAATTTTTTTCTTTTTCAAGCCATTGTTTTGCTGATTTTGAGGTATGTACTGAAGCATTGTCCTGTTGCAATTTCCAGTTATCATACTTTCCACCAATTAATGGCCCAACTGTAATTATGTGGGTGGATCAAATATAAATGGTAATTTTGTTATTCTGCTTACAGGGTTCCTACTCAAATTTTTGTTTTGAATTCCCTGACTTTCCCTGACCAACTTTGTCCAAATTCCCTGACCCTCACATTTTTTAGTGTGGAATATCGACATAATAAAACAGCATTTACTGTTANTAATCGCTGAATTATTAAAATTAAAAATTAAACACTATTACATAAAAGTAGTTTATCCTGTTATTAATCCACAACTGTAAAATTATATGGCTTCAGAACGATGAAAAAAACCATTTCAAAATGGATCCTGGTGTATTTTCTTATTAAAGATTGCAACATTATTTCTTGCCGTCTGCGTATGGCTATGATTGGTCATCTATATTCAGCAAACGAAATCAACAATGCAGTTAAGGAGACAAATTCCCTGACTTTTTGACAATTTTCGACAAATTCCCTGACTTTTTGACAATTTTTGACAAATTCCCTGACTTTTTCAAAAAATAATGAAAATCCCTGATTTTCCCTGACTTTCCAGGTGCGTAGGAACCCTGTGCTTACCATGCAATTCCTAGCTAGATGATGTAGAGTGCAGTTGATGTTTGGTTTGTGAGGAGTGGGGAACTGGCTTGGTTAATGAACGTGCTCAGTTCTGTCATCAGTACAGCCATGACCGAGCAAAAGGTACATTCGTCTGTTGCACAATGCATCATCATAAAGTTTTTAACTAAAGAGGGTGTTAAACCCTCGGAAATTTTTAGTTGATTGAAGGCACAGTTTGGGGACAGTACACTGTCTCAGAATCATGTGTATATGTGGACCAGAGAATTTAACGGTGGGCGAGAATGTGTCAAAAATGAAGGTCATGATCAACGCCCAAGGACAAGAACAGATGACAACATCCATGCCGTTCAAGAGCTTATTGAACGTGATTGCCAGTTAACTGTTGAAGAAATCTCATCAGAAGTGGGTATCAGCTTTGAGAGTGTTCAATCCATTATCACTGATTCATCTTGGCTTCAAAAAAATTAGTGCCCGTGTACACTGCATTCTTGACAAGGAATAAATTGGAGGAAATGGGTTGGAAAACCTTCAAACATCCTCCTTATAGTCCAGACTTGTCCCCCTGTGACTATTTTTTGTTTGCAGCCTTGAAGAAATCACTTGGAGGAAAACAATTTGCAAGCAATGAAGAAGTCGAGGAGCACATGTGCAATTGGCTCATAACTTGCCCTCAATCTTTTTATGAGAGAGGGATATTGAAGCTTCCAAATCGTTGGCAAAAGTGTGTAGAGCTTGCAGGAGGATATGCAGAAAAGAACTAAAGTTTTCACTTGGGTATATTATTAATCAATAAATGTCTAAAAAAAAAATTACCATTTATATTTGATCCACCCTCATAAGTTGTCATAGAACATCTATTGATAGTTTTCAGAGTTTATTTTACCACGAGTGTAGGCTGCACAAGGAACAGACTTCACTTCACTTGATTTTCCATTGCAGTATGTACACAAACATTAGGGATAGTTTAATGAGAGTGGCAATTTTGGAGGAGTACAACTGGCCCTGCACACTGCACCAACTTCTCCAGACATGGACAATGTACCATCAATTACTTTTATTCATATTCCAGAGCAAGGTCCTTGTGGTCTTTCACCCTGGTAGCCCAGATGGCACATGGCTTTTCTTGTTTTTACTGGTTTAGATAAAGTTAGTTTCAAATGGTCATGTTCTATGTTCATTGTGTAATTGTAGTCCCTGGGATTCCATTTTGTCTCTATTCCAATGTTTACTTCCATTGAGACGTCTCCTTTTATATACAGGTAAACCCTGTATAACACGGTAGTTACGTTCCAAAAAATTGCCGTGTTATGCGAAACAAAGAACTAGTACGAAAAGGAGGGTTAGGTTCCAAAAATTAAAAAACATGCTACTATATTTTCATAATTAAGATAAATATCTTTATTAAAATTTTCTTAAGTGATACATATTAATATAAACAATGTTTTCTTTGTCATCACTAAAAGCACTATTAACCGAGAGCGTTTTATTTTTGGCAAGTTATCGTTATCCTCTGAGCATTTTTCTGCATTATTTTCAGATTCATGCTTTACCTTTTGCAAAAAGTGTATGTAATTTTAGATTGCTTGCTTCTAGTTAAAAGATCTTTATAAATTTCCTTATATGGTGCTAAGCACTTATGGAATAAGGGAAAAACATCTGGCAACACCAGAAGCAGAAGCGTCGAGATCTGGCAAAATTGAAACAATTTTCGCGAAGGACCATGTGTATGGAGACGAGAAAAGAAAATTTACACACTGAAGTACTAATAGTTCACGAAAATAATAATTTTCGTGAACTATTAGTACTTAAGTATGTAAAAATTTATTACATTTCATGTTGTACGAGGGTTTTACCCATTTCTCGAACCGTGTCAGAGTGAATCCGTGCTATAAAAGTACCGTGTTATACGGGGGATGGTACCAATTCTCGAACCGTGTTAGAGCGAATCCGTGCTATAGAAGTGCCGTGTTATACGGGGGTTACTTGTACTTAAAAAAAAAAACAATTTTGGCATCTTGCTTGTAGGTCTTTTGTCATTGTCTGCCTAGCCTGTCTGAGTTGTTGTCCTTGTCTGTATTCTTGTATAGTAATAAGTTAGTTATAAGATATATTTAAGCTAACTGTTTACTCACTGTTTCTCTTTCTTCATCCAGTTAATTAGATTATTCTGCCTCTTAGGGCTTGCTAGTTATGACTGGCTTAATGTATTAGTTTTAAGTCTTCATTAATAGTCATTTGGCATTAACTTTTTTCTGTCTAGTTTTTATGTAGCTGCACTATATATTGGTGTAACTATATATTGGTGCTATAACTTGGGTTTTCTTTTAGGCAACAACCTTGCAGTCTAAAAACTGCATGCTAACATTAAATGTAGAAGGTGTGATAACCAAATGTATGACAATCAGAAGAATCTTTTCTTTCTCTTCTTTCTATCTTCTCACCCTCTTTCTTCCTGTCCCAACTATTCACTTTGTGTACAACCATAGTCTTTTGTAAAGTAAAGTAACCTCATCACCTCACCCATCGAGCCAGTCCTAGCTAAAAAAGCATGTAATCCAAACTATTATGTACAAATCTCCTTCAATTTCACTATTCTGCTATTGACTAACAGACAAAAATAAAATGTTCAATTTTTTAATTTTGAAGTATTAGACTATTTACAAAAATATAATATTTTCGAGTCTATCATTAAATCCTTTCACACAACCACAGAAGTTACAGTTATATTGGTTTGAACATAAAACTTCTTTAAAAGACAAATAATAAAACGTAAAAATTCATAATGTTAAAAATGATTAAATATTAAAAATTATAATATATCCTGAGTCAACATTGAACATTGTAAATTTATGCAAATGAAAAATGGATTACTCCTATCTACCACCAGAGTGATGAACCAGTTATAAATTAGCAAAGGACTTGATAATTGGTGAGAAGATTTTTAACTGGTTCATCCCTCTGGTGGTAGGTACAAGTAATCCATTTTTCATTTGCATAAATTTACAATGTTCAATGTTGACTCAGGATATATTATAATTTTTAATATTTAATCATTTTAACATTATGAATTTTTACCTTTTATTATTTGTCTTTTAAAGAAGTTTTATGTTCAAACCAATATAACTGTAACTTTTGTGGTTGTGTGAAAGGATTTAATGATAGACTCGAAAATATTATATTTATGTAAATAGTCTAATACTTCAAAATTAAAAAATTGAAGAAAAATATATCCTGAGTCAACATTGAACATTGTAAATTTAAAAAAATAGAATGCACTACTTTAGTACTTATTATTTTAGCAATACACCACTGTAAGAGACATACTTCAACTGCCCCTTTGAAGGTGTGGGTATACACTAGTGAAGATCATATGAAGATTTTATTTCCATTCTATCAAATTTTGTAGGGTATACTCCAGTGCAGATTATACACCATTATGGGTTACATGTACAAAATTATGATATATTTAAATGCTTCTGGATATGTAAATTCAAAAACTATTCAGGCTTTTTAAAATCATTTCTATTTATAATTAAAAATCCAAAACAATCTGAACACAAATTGCTTAAAATAAAATTACAAATCAATATAAAATTGATTAATTCTTTTATTTACTTAATTATCATTCTTAAAAACTTTATAATTATTAATATATATGGAGCTTTTATATTCAATATTTACCGATATTAAAAAAGAAATACCTTTTGCGTCTTTTTTCATCTATTTCTAATTTGAAATGTCTTCTATAATAAGTGTCGTCATCTATATTCTGAAAAATGAATTCTTTCAATGAAAAATTGAATTTTACAAATAATTATCATTCATATAGCAAGTAAAAATAATGATTGGTTTCAAAATTAAAATTGAGATCTATAATAATTAAACTATAGGATAAATATATGTAAAAAACTCCACAAACACAATTTTTAATTAAAATCAAATGATCAATTTAAAATTTACACATAACTGCCTACCTCTAGTGAAATTACTTTATATCTAATTATTAAATTAACCTTATTATAGATCAATAATAAGACATACAGGTAACCCCCGTATAACACAGCATGGATTCACTCTATAGCATGGATTCACTCTAACACGGTTCGAGAATTGGTACCATCCCCCGTATAACGCGGTACTTTTATAGCACGGATTTACTCTGACACGGTTCGAGAATTGGGTAAAACCCTCGTACAACAGGAAATGTAATAAATTTTTACATACTTAACTAATAATAGTTCATGAAAATTATTATTTTCGTGAACTATTAGTACTTAAGTATGTAAATTTTCTCTTCTCGCCTTCTGTTGATACACGTGGTCCTTCTCGAAATTTGTTTCAATGTTGCCAGATCGCGACGCTTCTGCTTCTGATGTTGCCAAATGTTTTTCCCTTATTCCATACTTGCTTTATTCTTCATAAGTGCTTAGCACCATAT